>NC_083560.1:6141161-6458106 GCF_019925205.1 Metopolophium dirhodum
TTTTGTTTCGCTACTCAAATTTGTCTTAATATCTCTTTTTGACCCGAATGCTGCTTCTGAAGATTCAAAGGCTACACACCGACTGGATAGGAATTTCTCCAAGGCACAATACTTAGGAAGTTGAGTGTTTTGTTGTCTTAACTGCCAGCCATGACTGGTAGCAGCATCTAAGCGGCTTACGATTATCGTCACCAACCACGCATCCCAATGTTCCGTTGGCTGATTTAGAACTCTTAGCGCTGCAAGATGAGCACTGACATGGGTATGTAATGCTTGAAGTTCCTTAGCTGTCGGCTGCTCTACATACGGTGATTCCAGAAGAGACCGAATGTGCGATTGAATGACAAGACTGCGGTTGTCATATCGTTGTTTCAGGCGTTCTATGGCCGCTTCATAATTAGCATCTGTCATTGGAATCGACTTGATTAGGTCTAACGCTGGACCACTAACACTTGATAGGAGATAATAGAATTTCTGTGCTGGTGTAAATCCACCATCGTCGTGTATCATAGCTCGGAAACAATCGAAATATGACTCCCAATCTTGAATATCGCCCGTCAAATGTTGGTATTGTAATGATAGGCAATTGAGCACGGCTGTGACCCGCTGACATATTATTGAAGGTTGAGTTGTGACAACTGCTGTTGACATTCTTCCTTGCATTTACTATTTCTTGAATATTGGAACGAATAGTAAAGTAATCGAGTTCGAACTTATTCCGCTCTTGTTCCTCCTTGTCGAAGTCTTCGACCACAATCAGTTCTAATTGTGTTTGTATGTCATCAAATTTTTGATTTCAGCGCGGCAACTCTTCTTGACGGAACTCTAACAGCGATATAGCGTCAACTGTTGGATCAAATCTCTCAACAAAGTTTTTCATAAGCGTAAGGGACGCCTTAATAATACCACGCTTTTTCCTAAGCTCCTTGACCTGGTCTTGCATAACGTCATCTAACCCCATATTGATGATAAATAATTAGTTTTTTACACTTATTGTAAGAATTAATTGAAATTAATATGATTTCACTAAAATGGATCGAAAAATTAAATGAAAACCAGATCCTATCTCCACTGTAAAATTCACGAATAACAAAACACAACAATATAAATAGAAAAAATCACGTCGAGGTCACCAAAATGTACAGGCCGGAGTATATAATAATAATATACGAGTCCGGACACCAAACTCCCTTTTTTTACGCCACTAACACCTAGGTCTAAAAAATATAGAATGGAGGACTAGCTGGTGTGTAGTGTTGTAATAGCTCGAACAGTAGTGGTCGGGATCGCCTAGCAAATACTGTCGGCTATGTAGTGCTTGTTGTGTATTATGTGTATTTGTGTATTAATATGTGTATGTATGTGGGTGTGTGTACAATAAAACAAATAATAATAAAATGGTAACACGGTTTCTGGTAATTAAGTTGCTGTATAATACGCAAATTGAAATAATAGCAGTACAAATTATATATTAAAACTCATCGTAACACAAATGTATAAAAATTATATAATAATAATAATAAATGACCGGCCCTTATGGCCAACCGAAATAATAATAATATATTTACGCAGCTATTTGAGCTGAAGCTCGTATAAAATAATATGCAGCCCCTTCTGGCCAACAAATTAATAATAATAAAAAATATCTATAGCCCTTTTGGCCCAACAATTAAATGTGTATAGTAAATAAATAATAATAAATATAATGATAAAACTCACAGTTTGTGGAGCGCAGACTAGCTAGCTGGTCCTGTGCTATAGTAGGAGTACAATACACGTAAATGATAGTAAAATAATAGTGTAATGATTGCCCTAATGGCTCACAATAATAAGGGTATGGTTGTGCCGATACGGCGACATATACTCGACGATTAACGCACATACAATAAAAAATAATAATGAGTATTGCCCTTATGGCTCACAATAATAAAAAAAAAAAATAATAAAATTAATACGTATATAATAAAAAATAGTTGACACACGTCGGTGTTCTCGGTAAGACGTACAAAACCGGACAGATTCACGGCGGCCGTGCTAAATAATATTTGCATAGACGGCGCGGCGGCGTGCGATAACGTTTAATCTACATATTATATAACTCACAAAACACATTCAATACGAAAATAAAACAATACAAATAAGGTGGTATGTGTGTGTGAGACCAGCTGTCTTCAATGACCAGTGATAATTGACTATATAAAAATAATATTGTTATGTTGCGGCGGCAACATTCTCCCCCCGTTGAAAGCCTTGGGTTTCAACAACTGGTAAGATGTCCTTATCGGTCGGTAGCCTACATAGTTTTATGACTGGACGGCGCATATGCGTCCCGTTTGCTGTTCTTAGTGTGGCAACGCGTACTATACCATCCGAACCAGGATGTAGTTCCACAACTAGACCTAACTTCCACCTGGTTGGCGGCATACAGTCATCCTTTATAATTACAACATCGCCTTTTGCTAGCTGTGCGCTCTTACTCGTCCATTTGCCACGAATTTGAATCTGTGGTAGATACTCTTTTGACCAACGCTTCCAAAAGGTTTGCATTAAATTTTGTACAAGTTGCCATCTACGCAGACCCTTGGGCTCTTCCTTAGTTATATCCGGTTCCTCTGGCAATAGCATAGCACCTCCAATCAAGAAGTGCGATGGGGTTAACACAGCTAAGTCGGAAGGATCACTATTTAGTGGTGTCATCGGTCTCGAATTAAGACATGCCTCGATTTGGCAGAGTAGTGTTCGCATTTCCGTGCTCGTGAGTTTGTAGTCAGATATTACTCTCTTCAGGTGGTGTTTCATACTCTTTACAGCACTCTCCCATATACCACCAAAATGAGGAGCAGAGGGCGGGTTAAAGTGCCATTCAATACCTTCCTTCTCTAAGTCATCACTGGCTTTCTTCATCATTGAGACTAACTCCTTTTGAGCGCCAACAAAGTTTGTGCTGTTGTCGCTACAGCTTAGCACATTTTCCTCTTCTAGCCATAAAACAACGCAATGTCGCTATAAAGGATCTACTTGAAAGATCGTCAGCCAACTCTAAATGTACGGCCTTTGTTGGAGAAGCACACAAATATCGCAATCCAAGCCTTTTTAGCAGCCACACGCCTCAAACCACTGCGAATATAAATAGGACCCGCAAAATCTACGCCTGTTATTGTAAAAGGTCTAGTACACTTAACTCGATCTCTTGGGAGTGCTGCCATAATTGGGTGGTTGAAACGCGGATGAGATTTTGTACATCGAACACAACGCCATACCACTTAGTTACTCGCAGTAGACCTCGCAGTTACTCGACCTAACAGTGGCCAATATAGACGCCTCACTTCCGATAATAAGAGCTGAGGTCCCCCATGAAGTAGCTCCAGGTGGTATTTTTCAAATTTCATTCTGGTTACCTTATGAGTAGCAGGTAGTACCACAGGGTGTTTGTGTTCATCAGCCATGTCTGAATTCTCGAGTCTTCCGCCTACAAGTATTAACCCATCGCGCAGGAAGGGATTCAAGCTCCGCAACTTGCTATTCCTTGGTACTTCTTGCCCCCTTCCTAGTGACGAGATCTCCTTGCTAAAACACTCAGCTTGAACCATTCTGAAAATCGTTTTCCTCGCTTCGTTCAAGTCGGGTATCCTTAAGATTGAGGGCCATTGATCATCTTACGCAGGTACTTCGAATATATCGTCAACCAAGCTACTCCTCGTAGCATACGGTTCCATTCAGAGTAGTGTTTAAATATACCGTTTACTGGGTTAGTCACCGCAAGTACTAGCTTCACTTCACGTACTTCAGGTAGCTCTTCCTCCGCATGTATTATTGGATTTAGGGTCCAATCCTTCTCATCACTTTCCAACCAGGCGGGTCCGTTCCACCACAACCTTGACACTAATAGCTCTTGTGGCCTTAAACCTCTTGAAGGAATATCCGCTGGGTTTTCCTGTGTCCCTATGTGGTTCCACTGTTTCACTTCTGTGACATCCATGATTTGTGCTACTCGATTGGCAACGTATGTTTTCAGCCGGCTGCCTTGGCCTGTTCAACCATCCTAGTACTATAGTCGAGTCCGTCCATAGTTTGAACTGATGAACGTTGATTTGCCATGACTCAGAAACCCGTTGAGCCAGCTCAGCTTAATAACAATGCACCGTTCAACTCAAGCCGTGGGATTGTGCTTCCCTTTAACGGGGTCACTCGGGTTTTTGCACATAGAAGCCTGGAATGCCATTTTCCATCAATACTCTGGGAACGAATGTAGATACAAGCGCCATACGCTTCCTCGGAGGCGTCACAAAATCCATGTATATCTATGATATTGCTACGTCCGGGTATAGCCTTTCTGGGAATGGATAAAGCTCTTAATCGCTCAAGTTCCTCATAAAATTGACACCATCTTTGCTGAATGTCTACTGGAAGTCTTGCTTCCCAGTCTATCTTCATGGACCACAGCTGTTGTAGGAATATTTTCCCTTTCACTAGAACTGGTGACAGGAATCCGAGTGGATCGAAGATTCTGTTCAGGTCGGAGAGTATAGCTCTTTTGGATAACGCACCTTCTGTGGATCGTGATACGATGTCATATTGAAAGTGGTCTGCGACTGGCTTCCATTGCAACTCCAGTGATTTGACTGTATCATCGTCTCCTATGTTTAATACGAACAAGGGGTCATCAACACGCTTAGACATGTTTTGAAGAACCAACTCGGAATTGGAACACCATTTCCTCAACGGTAACTTTGCTGAATCTAGCACTGCACAGACGTCTCTTTGCAATTGACAGCAGTCATCCTCTGTGTCGGCTCCCGTCATTAGATCGTCCATGTAAAAATCTTCGGTGATCACTTTTGAAGCCTTCGGGTAGTCATTCTAGACACTTTCTGCGAGTGCTATAAGACAATAGGTGGACAAGAATGAGGCAGGGGTCGTTCCGTACGTGACTGTAGTAAGTTGATATGAACGGAGTAGTTCTTCAGGACTGGATCTCCAAACAATTCTTTGTAGGTCCCAGTCTTCTCTTCCCACCTTTATTTGCCGAAACATTTTTTCTATGTCAGAAGTTAAGACAAATTGATGCTTGCGGAAGCGAACTAGTATTGAAAATAAATCTTGCTGGACAGTTGGGCCGCATCTCAATACATCATTAAGGGAAACACTAGATGCGCTCTTAGCTGAAGCGTCGAAAACTACTCGGACCTTTGTTGTCAAACTTGACGCCTTTGTTACTGAATGGTGCGGTAGAAAAAAGTGGTTCTGAGTCTGAATCGAATCTTCCAACACTTCAACCATATGCCCCAATTCAATATATTCACTCATAAAACGTATGTACTCATTCTTTAAGTTCTCATCATTTTGCAATCTTTTCTCAACATTCAGGAACCGGGCGGTAGCCATAGGCAAAGTTGCACCTATTTCACTGATTTTCTGCTTGACGGGAAGTCGGACGAGAAAACGCCCCTCTTCATCACGAGTTGTATATTGCTTAAAATGTTGGACTGTTTCCTGCTCTTCTTGACTTCTCTTATTCACCCTCGATGTCCGGCCGTAGCTTGCATCCTCAATGGTACTGAGAACCTTCCAATCTTCCTCTATCGTTTGGCCCATTTAAAGAAGTGTTGGTGCATGTTGGTTAGAAAGTTCTCCCGTTACCAGCCATCCGAAATTGCTCTCATATAGGGTTACCGAACCTATGTTTAGTGGTATTTTTCTTGTTCCCAAAACATCAAAGAACGAGCCACCTCCAATCAGCAGATCAATACCTTGCGGGTGGTGGAAGTCCGGATCAGCTAGAAACGGAGACACAAATCCTGGTATACTCCAGCCATTTGCTGGTTCTGGACAAGACGCTAGTTCTCCTACGATATTAGGCAATACATAACAGGAAATTGTAATACTGAATGCACTAGTTCTTGATTCAACTTTCAACTCACTACACGACCTTGCTCTTAAACGATTATATCCAATACCAATTATTGGCAATGACGACCTCTTGCATGTTAACTGCAGTAAGTTTGCATATTTCCTTGAAACAAAGTTGACTTGGGAGCCGCTATCCAAGATAGCTCTGCACTGGCGGCGGCCACCATTTTTGTCTCGAACTGTGACTAAGGCTGTCGCAAGAAATACGTGTGCGTTTCCAATGGCGATTTTTGCTGGTACCGGTACAGATACTAGGATTCCAGACGTAGATGGTATCTGACCCTTATCTGACTGTTGCCTTTGGAGCTCCTCCTTCTCTTCAGTTTTTTCCTTCCTTTCAAAATGTAACATTGAATGATGGTTACGGTTACACGTTCGACACCTATAGGTAGATCTACAAGCATTTGCCATATGCCCGGTGGACAAACAATTGAAACATATACCCTTTCCCTGGACAAATGAGAGGCGTGTATATATGGGTACTGCTTTGAACTCCTCACAATTAAATAATTTATGCGGTTTAGTGCAGTATTGGCAGGATACTGTATCAGCAGCTGCTACAAAGGCTCGCCTTGGTTCAGTAGAAGAATGTTTGACACTACTTTTTTTTGTTGTTTCGCTACTCAAATTTGTCTTAATATCTCTTTTTGACCCGAATGCTGCTTCTGAAGATTCAAAGGCTACACACCGACTGGATAGGAATTTCTCCAAGGCACAATACTTAGGAAGTTGAGTGTTTTGTTGTCTTAACTGCCAGCCATGACTGGTAGCAGCATCTAAGCGGCTTACGATTATCGTCACCAACCACGCATCCCAATGTTCCGTTGGCTGATTTAGAACTCTTAGCGCTGCAAGATGAGCACTGACATGGGTATGTAATGCTTGAAGTTCCTTAGCTGTCGGCTGCTCTACATACGGTGATTCCAGAAGAGACCGAATGTGCGATTGAATGACAAGACTGCGGTTGTCATATCGTTGTTTCAGGCGTTCTATGGCCGCTTCATAATTAGCATCTGTCATTGGAATCGACTTGATTAGGTCTAACGCTGGACCACTAACACTTGATAGGAGATAATAGAATTTCTGTGCTGGTGTAAATCCACCATCGTCGTGTATCATAGCTCGGAAACAATCGAAATATGACTCCCAATCTTGAATATCGCCGTCAAATGTTGGTATTGTAATGATAGGCAATTGAGCACGGCTGTGACCCGCTGACATATTATTGAAGGTTGAGTTGTGACAACTGCTGTTGACATTCTTCCTTGCATTTACTATTTCTTGAATATTGGAACGAATAGTAAAGTAATCGAGTTCGAACTTATTCCGCTCTTGTTCCTCCTTGTCGAAGTCTTCGACCACAATCAGTTCTAATTGTGTTTGTATGTCATCAAATTTTTGATTTCAGCGCGGCAACTCTTCTTGACGGAACTCTAACAGCGATATAGCGTCAACTGTTGGATCAAATCTCTCAACAAAGTTTTTCATAAGCGTAAGGGACGCCTTAATAATACCACGCTTTTTCCTAAGCTCCTTGACCTGGTCTTGCATAACGTCATCTAACCCCATATTGATGATAAATAATTAGTTTTTACACTTATTGTAAGAATTAATTGAAATTAATATGATTTCACTAAAATGGATCGAAAAATTAAATGAAAACCAGATCCTATCTCCACTGTAAAATTCACGAATAACAAAACACAACAATATAAATAGAAAAAATCACGTCGAGGTCACCAAAATGTACAGGCCGGAGTATATAATAATAATATACGAGTCCGGACACCAAACTCCCTTTTTTTACGCCACTAACACCTAGGTCTAAAAAATATAGAATGGAGGACTAGCTGGTGTGTAGTGTTGTAATAGCTCGAACAGTAGTGGTCGGGATCGCCTAGCAAATACTGTCGGCTATGTAGTGCTTGTTGTGTATTATGTGTATTTGTGTATTAATATGTGTATGTATGTGGGTGTGTGTACAATAAAACAAATAATAATAAAATGGTAACACGGTTTCTGGTAATTAAGTTGCTGTATAATACGCAAATTGAAATAATAGCAGTACAAATTATATATTAAAACTCATCGTAACACAAATGTATAAAAATTATATAATAATAATAATAAATGACCGGCCCTTATGGCCAACCGAAATAATAATAATATATTTACGCAGCTATTTGAGCTGAAGCTCGTATAAAATAATATGCAGCCCTTCTGGCCAACAAATTAATAATAATAAAAAATATCTATAGCCCTTTTGGCCCAACAATTAAATGTGTATAGTAAATAAATAATAATAAATATAATGATAAAACTCACAGTTTGTGGAGCGCAGACTAGCTAGCTGGTCCTGTGCTATAGTAGGAGTACAATACACGTAAATGATAGTAAAATAATAGTGTAATGATTGCCCTAATGGCTCACAATAATAAGGGTATGGTTGTGCCGATACGGCGACATATACTCGACGATTAACGCACATACAATAAAAAATAATAATGAGTATTGCCCTTATGGCTCACAATAATAAAAAAAAAAATAATAAAATTAATACGTATATAATAAAAAATAGTTGACACACGTCGGTGTTCTCGGTAAGACGTACAAAACCGGACAGATTCACGGCGGCCGTGCTAAATAATATTTGCATAGACGGCGCGGCGGCGTGCGATAACGTTTAATCTACATATTATATAACTCACAAAACACATTCAATACGAAAATAAAACAATACAAATAAGGTGGTATGTGTGTGTGAGACCAGCTGTCTTCAATGACCAGTGATAATTGACTATATAAAAATAATATTGTTATGTTGCGGCGGCAACATTCTCCCCCCGTTGAAAGCCTTGGGTTTCAACAACTGGTAAGATGTCCTTATCGGTCGGTAGCCTACATAGTTTTATGACTGGACGGCGCATATGCGTCCCGTTTGCTGTTCTTAGTGTGGCAACGCGTACTATACCATCCGAACCAGGATGTAGTTCCACAACTAGACCTAACTTCCACCTGGTTGGCGGCATACAGTCATCCTTTATAATTACAACATCGCCTTTTGCTAGCTGTGCGCTCTTACTCGTCCATTTGCCACGAATTTGAATCTGTGGTAGATACTCTTTTGACCAACGCTTCCAAAAGGTTTGCATTAAATTTTGTACAAGTTGCCATCTACGCAGACCCTTGGGCTCTTCCTTAGTTATATCCGGTTCCTCTGGCAATAGCATAGCACCTCCAATCAAGAAGTGCGATGGGGTTAACACAGCTAAGTCGGAAGGATCACTATTTAGTGGTGTCATCGGTCTCGAATTAAGACATGCCTCGATTTGGCAGAGTAGTGTTCGCATTTCCGTGCTCGTGAGTTTGTAGTCAGATATTACTCTCTTCAGGTGGTGTTTCATACTCTTTACAGCACTCTCCCATATACCACCAAAATGAGGAGCAGAGGGCGGGTTAAAGTGCCATTCAATACCTTCCTTCTCTAAGTCATCACTGGCTTTCTTCATCATTGAGACTAACTCCTTTTGAGCGCCAACAAAGTTTGTGCTGTTGTCGCTACAGCTTAGCACATTTTCCTCTTCTAGCCATAAAACAACGCAATGTCGCTATAAAGGATCTACTTGAAAGATCGTCAGCCAACTCTAAATGTACGGCCTTTGTTGGAGAAGCACACAAATATCGCAATCCAAGCCTTTTTAGCAGCCACACGCCTCAAACCACTGCGAATATAAATAGGACCCGCAAAATCTACGCCTGTTATTGTAAAAGGTCTAGTACACTTAACTCGATCTCTTGGGAGTGCTGCCATAATTGGGTGGTTGAAACGCGGATGAGATTTTGTACATCGAACACAACGCCATACCACTTAGTTACTCGCAGTAGACCTCGCAGTTACTCGACCTAACAGTGGCCAATATAGACGCCTCACTTCCGATAATAAGAGCTGAGGTCCCCCATGAAGTAGCTCCAGGTGGTATTTTTCAAATTTCATTCTGGTTACCTTATGAGTAGCAGGTAGTACCACAGGGTGTTTGTGTTCATCAGCCATGTCTGAATTCTCGAGTCTTCCGCCTACAAGTATTAACCCATCGCGCAGGAAGGGATTCAAGCTCCGCAACTTGCTATTCCTTGGTACTTCTTGCCCCCTTCCTAGTGACGAGATCTCCTTGCTAAAACACTCAGCTTGAACCATTCTGAAAATCGTTTTCCTCGCTTCGTTCAAGTCGGGTATCCTTAAAGATTGAGGGCCATTGATCATCTTACGCAGGTACTTCGAATATATCGTCAACCAAGCTACTCCTCGTAGCATACGGTTCCATTCAGAGTAGTGTTTAAATATACCGTTTACTGGGTTAGTCACCGCAAGTACTAGCTTCACTTCACGTACTTCAGGTAGCTCTTCCTCCGCATGTATTATTGGATTTAGGGTCCAATCCTTCTCATCACTTTCCAACCAGGCGGGTCCGTTCCACCACAACCTTGACACTAATAGCTCTTGTGGCCTTAAACCTCTTGAAGGAATATCCGCTGGGTTTTCCTGTGTCCCTATGTGGTTCCACTGTTTCACTTCTGTGACATCCATGATTTGTGCTACTCGATTGGCAACGTATGTTTTCAGCCGGCTGCCTTGGCTGTTCAACCATCCTAGTACTATAGTCGAGTCCGTCCATAGTTTGAACTGATGAACGTTGATTTGCCATGACTCAGAAACCCGTTGAGCCAGCTCAGCTAATAACAATGCACCGTTCAACTCAAGCCGTGGGATTGTGCTTCCCTTTAACGGGGTCACTCGGGTTTTTGCACATAGAAGCCTGGAATGCCATTTTCCATCAATACTCTGGGAACGAATGTAGATACAAGCGCCATACGCTTCCTCGGAGGCGTCACAAAATCCATGTATATCTATGATATTGCTACGTCCGGGTATAGCCTTTCTGGGAATGGATAAAGCTCTTAATCGCTCAAGTTCCTCATAAAATTGACACCATCTTTGCTGAATGTCTACTGGAAGTCTTGCTTCCCAGTCTATCTTCATGGACCACAGCTGTTGTAGGAATATTTTCCCTTTCACTAGAACTGGTGACAGGAATCCGAGTGGATCGAAGATTCTGTTCAGGTCGGAGAGTATAGCTCTTTTGGATAACGCACCTTCTGTGGATCGTGATACGATGTCATATTGAAAGTGGTCTGCGACTGGCTTCCATTGCAACTCCAGTGATTTGACTGTATCATCGTCTCCTATGTTTAATACGAACAAGGGGTCATCAACACGCTTAGACATGTTTTGAAGAACCAACTCGGAATTGGAACACCATTTCCTCAACGGTAACTTTGCTGAATCTAGCACTGCACAGACGTCTCTTTGCAATTGACAGCAGTCATCCTCTGTGTCGGCTCCCGTCATTAGATCGTCCATGTAAAAATCTTCGGTGATCACTTTTGAAGCCTTCGGGTAGTCATTCTAGACACTTTCTGCGAGTGCTATAAGACAATAGGTGGACAAGAATGAGGCAGGGGTCGTTCCGTACGTGACTGTAGTAAGTTGATATGAACGGAGTAGTTCTTCAGGACTGGATCTCCAAACAATTCTTTGTAGGTCCCAGTCTTCTCTTCCCACCTTTATTTGCCGAAACATTTTTTCTATGTCAGAAGTTAAGACAAATTGATGCTTGCGGAAGCGAACTAGTATTGAAAATAAATCTTGCTGGACAGTTGGGCCGCATCTCAATACATCATTAAGGGAAACACTAGATGCGCTCTTAGCTGAAGCGTCGAAAACTACTCGGACCTTTGTTGTCAAACTTGACGCCTTTGTTACTGAATGGTGCGGTAGAAAAAAGTGGTTCTGAGTCTGAATCGAATCTTCCAACACTTCAACCATATGCCCCAATTCAATATATTCACTCATAAAACGTATGTACTCATTCTTTAAGTTCTCATCATTTTGCAATCTTTTCTCAACATTCAGGAACCGGGCGGTAGCCATAGGCAAAGTTGCACCTATTTCACTGATTTTCTGCTTGACGGGAAGTCGGACGAGAAAACGCCCCTCTTCATCACGAGTTGTATATTGCTTAAAATGTTGGACTGTTTCCTGCTCTTCTTGACTTCTCTTATTCACCCTCGATGTCCGGCCGTAGCTTGCATCCTCAATGGTACTGAGAACCTTCCAATCTTCCTCTATCGTTTGGCCCATTTAAAGAAGTGTTGGTGCATGTTGGTTAGAAAGTTCTCCCGTTACCAGCCATCCGAAATTGCTCTCATATAGGGTTACCGAACCTATGTTTAGTGGTATTTTTCTTGTTCCCAAAACATCAAAGAACGAGCCACCTCCAATCAGCAGATCAATACCTTGCGGGTGGTGGAAGTCCGGATCAGCTAGAAACGGAGACACAAATCCTGGTATACTCCAGCCATTTGCTGGTTCTGGACAAGACGCTAGTTCTCCTACGATATTAGGCAATACATAACAGGAAATTGTAATACTGAATGCACTAGTTCTTGATTCAACTTTCAACTCACTACACGACCTTGCTCTTAAACGATTATATCCAATACCAATTATTGGCAATGACGACCTCTTGCATGTTAACTGCAGTAAGTTTGCATATTTCCTTGAAACAAAGTTGACTTGGGAGCCGCTATCCAAGATAGCTCTGCACTGGCGGCGGCCACCATTTTTGTCTCGAACTGTGACTAAGGCTGTCGCAAGAAATACGTGTGCGTTTCCAATGGCGATTTTTGCTGGTACCGGTACAGATACTAGGATTCCAGACGTAGATGGTATCTGACCCTTATCTGACTGTTGCCTTTGGAGCTCCTCCTTCTCTTCAGTTTTTTCCTTCCTTTCAAAATGTAACATTGAATGATGGTTACGGTTACACGTTCGACACCTATAGGTAGATCTACAAGCATTTGCCATATGCCCGGTGGACAAACAATTGAAACATATACCCTTTCCCTGGACAAATGAGAGGCGTGTATATATGGGTACTGCTTTGAACTCCTCACAATTAAATAATTTATGCGGTTTAGTGCAGTATTGGCAGGATACTGTATCAGCAGCTGCTACAAAGGCTCGCCTTGGTTCAGTAGAAGAATGTTTGACACTACTTTTTTTTGTTGTTTCGCTACTCAAATTTGTCTTAATATCTCTTTTTGACCCGAATGCTGCTTCTGAAGATTCAAAGGCTACACACCGACTGGATAGGAATTTCTCCAAGGCACAATACTTAGGAAGTTGAGTGTTTTGTTGTCTTAACTGCCAGCCATGACTGGTAGCAGCATCTAAGCGGCTTACGATTATCGTCACCAACCACGCATCCCAATGTTCCGTTGGCTGATTTAGAACTCTTAGCGCTGCAAGATGAGCACTGACATGGGTATGTAATGCTTGAAGTTCCTTAGCTGTCGGCTGCTCTACATACGGTGATTCCAGAAGAGACCGAATGTGCGATTGAATGACAAGACTGCGGTTGTCATATCGTTGTTTCAGGCGTTCTATGGCCGCTTCATAATTAGCATCTGTCATTGGAATCGACTTGATTAGGTCTAACGCTGGACCACTAACACTTGATAGGAGATAATAGAATTTCTGTGCTGGTGTAAATCCACCATCGTCGTGTATCATAGCTCGGAAACAATCGAAATATGACTCCCAATCTTGAATATCGCCGTCAAATGTTGGTATTGTAATGATAGGCAATTGAGCACGGCTGTGACCCGCTGACATATTATTGAAGGTTGAGTTGTGACAACTGCTGTTGACATTCTTCCTTGCATTTACTATTTCTTGAATATTGGAACGAATAGTAAAGTAATCGAGTTCGAACTTATTCCGCTCTTGTTCCTCCTTGTCGAAGTCTTCGACCACAATCAGTTCTAATTGTGTTTGTATGTCATCAAATTTTTGATTTCAGCGCGGCAACTCTTCTTGACGGAACTCTAACAGCGATATAGCGTCAACTGTTGGATCAAATCTCTCAACAAAGTTTTTCATAAGCGTAAGGGACGCCTTAATAATACCACGCTTTTTCCTAAGCTCCTTGACCTGGTCTTGCATAACGTCATCTAACCCCATATTGATGATAAATAATTAGTTTTTACACTTATTGTAAGAATTAATTGAAATTAATATGATTTCACTAAAATGGATCGAAAAATTAAATGAAAACCAGATCCTATCTCCACTGTAAAATTCACGAATAACAAAACACAACAATATAAATAGAAAAAATCACGTCGAGGTCACCAAAATGTACAGGCCGGAGTATATAATAATAATATACGAGTCCGGACACCAAACTCCCTTTTTTTACGCCACTAACACCTAGGTCTAAAAAATATAGAATGGAGGACTAGCTGGTGTGTAGTGTTGTAATAGCTCGAACAGTAGTGGTCGGGATCGCCTAGCAAATACTGTCGGCTATGTAGTGCTTGTTGTGTATTATGTGTATTTGTGTATTAATATGTGTATGTATGTGGGTGTGTGTACAATAAAACAAATAATAATAAAATGGTAACACGGTTTCTGGTAATTAAGTTGCTGTATAATACGCAAATTGAAATAATAGCAGTACAAATTATATATTAAAACTCATCGTAACACAAATGTATAAAAATTATATAATAATAATAATAAATGACCGGCCCTTATGGCCAACCGAAATAATAATAATATATTTACGCAGCTATTTGAGCTGAAGCTCGTATAAAATAATATGCAGCCCTTCTGGCCAACAAATTAATAATAATAAAAAATATCTATAGCCCTTTTGGCCCAACAATTAAATGTGTATAGTAAATAAATAATAATAAATATAATGATAAAACTCACAGTTTGTGGAGCGCAGACTAGCTAGCTGGTCCTGTGCTATAGTAGGAGTACAATACACGTAAATGATAGTAAAATAATAGTGTAATGATTGCCCTAATGGCTCACAATAATAAGGGTATGGTTGTGCCGATACGGCGACATATACTCGACGATTAACGCACATACAATAAAAAATAATAATGAGTATTGCCCTTATGGCTCACAATAATAAAAAAAAAAATAATAAAATTAATACGTATATAATAAAAAATAGTTGACACACGTCGGTGTTCTCGGTAAGACGTACAAAACCGGACAGATTCACGGCGGCCGTGCTAAATAATATTTGCATAGACGGCGCGGCGGCGTGCGATAACGTTTAATCTACATATTATATAACTCACAAAACACATTCAATACGAAAATAAAACAATACAAATAAGGTGGTATGTGTGTGTGAGACCAGCTGTCTTCAATGACCAGTGATAATTGACTATATAAAAATAATATTGTTGTTATGTTGCGGCGGCAACAAATAGAGTGTAATAATAACGAGATGATTAAAATATTACGATTTATGATGCTGCGAGGTGTACTTATGAAGGCTTTTTAAAAACGAACTCGGAAATGTATGTATTCCAAACCTTTTGTACTCATATTTTTTAACGGCGGTAAAAACAACACAAGATATTTTTTTTTGAAAATTGTTATGTACCTATCTGAAATAAAATTCGAACTAGTAGTTTTTGAGTTATATAACTTTTGTGTAATAAGGATAATACGTCTATGGAAATGGAGGCTTAGTGACTAGAGTTGTCGGACTGGCTCGAAAAGGCACGGTCCGCGATATGGAAAAAAGAGCCCCCAACAGGCAAATGGCAAATGTTTTGATTACATAGTCCAGAAAAAACCCTCGTTTCACTCTCAATCCAATTTTTATGTACATAAAACGTTTTTTTTTTCCAATACAATTGCCATCTTGCATATTTATCATACAGCCATATAGACACAAATAACTAAATACGCACCTAACTACTTTTCAGTCATTCGAATATATTAACTGGTTTTACTCTATTTTCAATATAGAATTTATAATTTATTTATATTGAGCATATTCTCAAATGCTAAGACATTTTCTGCAGGTTCTAAGTAAATTGACGACAAGATCGGACTGTTGTTATTGTCAGACAGGGGAGATCCAGGCATCCAACGACCAAATTACGCCACTGGCGTAGACCCTACCTGGCTACACCACCTATGACATCAAGCATTAGAAAGAAAAACACCTATTCAAATTGTGTCAAATTATTCAAAACATAATAATTCAGTTACAATCAGTGATAATGCGAATACCATATAATATACGCCCGTATAATTGATATAGTACAATATTATTAATTAATAGTCACAATAATGTTACACTATTTATAGGTAATCAATGATAATATATTTGTATATAGACAGCTATATTAAATTCGTAGAATAATAATGATAATGTCATTATTTTAATAATTATTGAGAACTTCTCAAGATTGTAAACAAAAATAATAAAATTAAAAAAATTATTATTTTTATTTTTTTTTATTTTTATTTCTAAACGAATAATAATAATATTAATAGATACAAAATCAAGGGCCCCCAATTTCCATAATTAAGCCGAGGCCCCCGGCCCCGTCCGACTCTGCTAGAGTTAGTAATTACTATTAATCTATGAAAGTATCAATATAAATAATTTGTAAAAATGTTTATACTGAATACTACACAGTGTCGGTCTGGCAAATTAATGGGCCCCTTTAAAAAAATTTTTTACCAGGGTAAATTTATTTTCTGAGTAGGTACAATTAATATCATAACTTACTATAACTATAGTTCAACCTCATAAACATGGTATTAATTATTAGTTAGAATTATTTGAAAAATAAAATGCTTAAAATCTTTTTTTTGAGTGTTTAAAATTTCTAAAATAGCAATTTTGTAGTAACCAGAAAAATTAGAAATAAGCATTTTTTTGAAAAATCATTGTAAAAAGCAAAGAAAAAGCACTTTCAAATTTTATAATTGAACATGTTGTACACGCCATACACTTCCATTCTGCTACATTTTAAGTCAATCCATAAAAATAAGTAAAAGTCCCGAGCCTAGTAATGACTAAAATTATTTTCTTAATTCTTACTTTAAAATACTTAAATAATTAAACTTTAAAATGAACGTGCAATGAGTTCAATTGCGTTAGATACAATTTTTAACATTTAACACACAGTTAATTTAATTTATAATATTTTTATATTAAATGTATGTGACATGTGTTTATGATAGATCGCGGAAAAAAGTCCGTATATCGAGTAAAAGGCGGTCTTGCAGCAGAATACTATTGTACATTTCAATTTCCAGAATTTATAACAACTCCGACATTGCATAAAAATATAATAGGTACAACATGCAAGTAACATATTAATACATTTTTATTTAAATGTAATAGGCACCATGGTTTTATCCATGATATAATATTATTATATCATGGTTTTACCTAGTTCTCTTGCGATTGAATTGTTGAATATAACACTGGACTTGATATTATAGTTAAAACTTGGTTTGATAACAATTCACGATAAATATGCCTAGATGTCAAAGCTTATTAAATACTGCTATTAGTCTTTATAAACATTTAAAAATCAATATTAGTCTCTTCAAAAATTATTACCATATTAAAACTATCCTGATTTCAAATGTCTAAATATTATAAAGTAGGTAAAATAATATCTTTTTAGTTATTCAAAAGCTGTTAGGTATAGTTATTTGGTTGTTAATAATAATATCACCTTATTTATATAATTTTTTCTCTACTATTATTACATTGTAATTAATATTTTAATTTATCTATTCTGTTCGGTTTCAGCCTTCTTATATTATGTATATTATATTAAATGATTATAGTCATTAATTATAATATTATACTATTTAAGGAACTCATCGCCTTCAATACAAGCTTAGCTTATAGAAGCTGAGCAGTCTATTATCTATTTGTATTAAATAACCTATTGTAAAAATTGATTGTTAGCAATTTAAATAAATAACAAATTAATTACGTTAAATCTAAATTTCTCCAATTTAAAATGAAAAAAAATATTAGTAATTCGGAAATTAAGAAGGCGTCGCTACCGGATGTGTTGTCTCCATCTTAGACATGCTGTACGACATAGGACATTTCGTTCGCTAGTTTCAATAGGGTGCTGTCAGTTTTTATATTAGAGTTAATTGACTTATTATCAAGCTTTTAAGTAACAACATTATCTGTGTTCTCTCGTTGGTTTTTACGGTATTTTCAATTTTCAGTGCTCGAAATGGAAAATTTTACGAACCGGAACGCTCATAAAATTAATATGCGGATTACAATATTATTTTAATTATTTTAATATTCGTGTTTACTTTACAATACAATATAATTAGTTAAATAGATACAAATAATATGAGTAATTTTAAGCTTAAAAAAGGTGGGTAAGTGGATGTCACTCTGCTGTACAGTAGGTTACAAGTGGGTCACTAAGTATATATTTTGATGATATCAAGGTGAATAAAGTAATTTATATATAACCTATTTAAATGGAGCCATGTCTTAAATTTTCAATCCTTAGCTATAAAAGTTGAACATTTTATATATTTTTAACTACAAAATAATTATTATATTTTAAATTTGATAATTTTGTCAAAATTCGAACTTTAAATGCTTATAAAAAAAAATTGTGCCAATGTATTTTTAATGTTTGTCAACTGCTATTGTAACGATATATCAGGAGCCTTGTATTAAATTTTCATGTTTTTTTACCCAGAAGTACAATTTTATTGATATTTATAGAAAAAATGGAAACTGAAAATGTCCGTAAACAGCTCAAAATATTTGGAAAATGTTATGGTGAATAGAAAATGCTAATATAAACATTTAGTCAAAATTTCATGTACCTACTGTCATTTGTTTTAAAGTTGCACCAAAAACCAAAACTAAAAAAAGGTGGGTAAGTGGATGTCGCTCTGCTGTACAGTAGGTTACAAGTGGGTCACTGTAATGGATGGTGTTAAATTTGAATTCAATGACATGATATCATTGTATAAGAAAAACGATTCTTAGCGAAAACAGTCAGTCAGCCTATGATATTACTAAGTATATTTGATGATATCAAGGATTTTTCCGTATTTTGTCAAAATTTGAACATTAAATGCTTATAAATAAAAACTGTGACTAAGGATTTTTAATTTTTTTTATCTGCCTTTGAAACAATAACCTAGGAGTCTTCTATTAAATTTTCAAGCTTTTTTACTCAACAGATAAAATTTTATTGATATTTATAGAAAAAAAAACTAAAAAAAATGAAAATTGATAATGTCCGTAAACAGCTCAATATAAGTCAAAATATTTGGAAAAATGTTATGGTGTATAGGTAATGCAATCATAAACATTCAGTCAAAATGTCATGTCCCTACGGTTATTTGTTTTAGAGTTACATCAAAAACCAAAATCGATTTTCTCGAAAACTGATTTTCCTTAATTTTTCTTTTGTTTTTCACGTCGCTTTTGAAAACTACTGGGAAATTTATGGGATACTTTTGACTGCCCAAAGTACCAACTAGATTTACTTTCCTATCAGAAAAGTTACTGTTGAAGAAAATCCAAGCACTTTTACTGTCTTAAAAGATGATGACAGACACAAAAGTAAAAAAATTTAAAAAAAAAACACATCATTGTAAAATCAATACATTCATCGTTCCACTCAGAATCTAAAATTGAACTTCTTTCTATATTAAGTATATTATATATTAATATTATATTTTGTCGAAGGAAATTTTATAATTTTAATCCTCTGGTGTGATACTGTCGATTTTTACGAACCGGAACTATTAAATTTTAATTTTAACCAACCGGAACGGATGCAAAGTTTATATTACGAACAGGAACGCCGTTCCGGTGCGTTCCGGTCCATTTCGATCACTGAGTATTTTAATTTTTAAGTGAGTTATAAAAGTATGTACAACATTAATATTTTAAAATGCTCATAATTCACTAAAAAATTTAAAAAAATCCTAAAAAACCAACGAGAAAACACAGATAATGTCGATACCTAAAAATTTGATAATATATCAATTCACTCTAATATTATTTTATCAAAATATTCAAAACAAACAGCACATTATTGAAACTAGCGAACGAAAATGTTTTATGTCGTCCGTGTGTAAGACAGATTCAACACACGCGGGTGCGAAGTCCTCTTGAGACAATTTTTTTTATGTATTAAAAGATCTAAAAGATGTTTTAAATAATAAAATTAAACAAATAGTTAATATGCTCTAGTACAATCTATAATTACATGTGGAATTACCTTTTGGTGCTCTGTATATGAAACTCATATCAATAAACTAGAAACCATATATTATACTCATTAATTAAATATTTATTCTACAAATGCACTTAAAAATATTTAACACTTCTTCGCTTCATTTATTGTTTGTTTGTACCTTATTATTTAAACATAAGCACAATACTACCAAATCATTCTCATTATACCCGTTGTATGAACAATTACTATTTCTAAATTAAGAACTTGTTTTGCACAATTGGGACCTGATTATGTATTTGTAAATTGTTGTATCAAATTTAAAATTAACCCTCATAACTTTAATTGTAAATTAAAAAAAAAAAAGCGGTTAAGTGGATGTCGCTCTGCTTGACAGCAAGTTACAACTTACAAATGTGAAGTGGGGTCACTGTAATGGATGTTGTTCAATTTTAATTTAATGATATAAAATCATTGTGTATGAATAGCGATTCTGAGCGAAGTCGGTCTGTCAGCCTATAGTATTACTAAGTAGATATATTTTATAATATTATTGTGATTAAAGTAATCCATTTTAGTATTAGGCATTATTATCTACTGACTACTACAGTAGGTCAAATTAATTTTTGCCAAAAAAATTATATTTTAAAATATCATAGTGTGTATAAAATATAATAATATACTATTATACTATATAAGTTTCATACATCCACAAATAATATTTTCAAATTACAACAAAATAACAAATCATTATTCTTTAATATGTAATTTCGTCCAAATTTGAATTTAAAATGTCTGTAAAAAATAACTGTATTTATATATTTTTTAGATTTTTTGGTTATAGTATGAACTATTCATGAGAATCTTTGTTTTGAATTTTCAATCCTTGGCTATAAAAATTTAAAAATTTTGAATTACAATAATTGATGATTATTGATATATTTTGTCAAAATTAGAACTTTAATGCATAAATTATTTATTTTTTATTATTCCCTAAAGATACTATGAACGTGAATCTTATTGTCTGTGGAGGACCTCCTCAATATAAAACTGATTATTGGGAAATTGGAATAAATACACATTACAGTATTACACTCATGAGTTATGACTCTTTAATCATATGATATCGAAAAAAGAAAAACAATGTTGCACAGTAATTGTTTTCCTCTTTAAAGTGTGAAAATTTGGTTGCTTAGCTTGGACTACAGCCACAGAACCACTCTGTTTCTTATCCGCACAAAACAGTTTTTGCTATGTTTTACATATTTTGTTAGACGGAGACTTATATTATACTTTACACATGACTACCTACATTAATTTTGGTTTCCGTTGCTTTGACGCTGTTCCCTTCGCCAACTCTCGTAATGCATGGTTATTTGTAATAGAAACTGGAACCATTTAACAATTATGTTTGATGACACTTGTCTCATAAAAATATGTATATAGTCATATCATGTCGCATTATTATGTTTATGTACTGTAGTTTCTATATAATATAATCATACCACATACAAGGCACCAGCCCAAAACCCAACCAAGGGCAGCGGCCCACCACTGCGCGTTCCTCCACAGTTTCTTCTAATTTACGAGTATTTAGTATTCACAACCCGCAAGAGTTAGCATGTATACCGGTTCCTATTCATCTATTCAATAAGAAACATTGTATTAATTTTTCAAGCCTCACCTAAGAAATTGAACATGTAATATACATTTTTAACTAGAAAATTATTATTATTCATGATTTTATAATAATATTTTGAAGAGGAAAAACACTTATAAGTCCCTCCCCTCACCAGATCTACATTAATTTTAAAAATATAGAACTATAATCTAAAACTTGGTTTTATTTAAAATTAGTAATCCCAAGTTCTAGTTGAAATTATTGTAAACTCCTTAAGAATCTAAAAGTCTACAAACCTTCTTAGCTTACAGACACTTAAGTAATTAATGGTTATGTTTCATAACATCTTAAAAATATAGTAAATAGTCGCCAATATTTATGAATTAAAGATTTAGTTGAGGTTATTTAATAATTATTATAATACATTTAAGTATAAATTAGATGATAATTAACAAGGTTATAAAAGTAAATTAAATTGTTTAAGATACGTACATAAAATATAATTTCTTTGATTTCAATCATAACTTTCAATCTTATAGACATAGACATCAATCTCAATAGATTTAAAAATGTTTATTGATTTACTTATTTATAGTAGAGGTTTATTTTTATAAGTGTTTAATAATTAAAGGAGGCAGTTTAAGTAATCAACAATTTTTAAAAACAACCTACAAATTTTTATAAAAAGTTTTTTAATTGATAGTAATTAAAATTAAATTTAAAGTTTAAGGTTACGTTGAAAGTAAACAGCTTCATTGTCAGCACCACAAATAAGTTGTTGCTTTTGGATATCCAATGAGTTGATTGGCATATAAATCGGTTGTATTACATTGTTTACTGACAATCGTGTTTTTACCTTGTCCATGTTCACCCAAAAATTTGAATACTCCAGATCTCCTAGAATATAAATTAGTTTTATTACAATAAAATTTCAAAACTGTACATCCATCAACGCTTTAAGTCTTATAGGATATACATTTTTAGATAACCAAATTATAGATATGTTAATTTTGGATTATTACAAGCATTGGTAGAGAATCATCTTAGATTAATTGTTACATGATTGATACTCAGTCTGTCCTATCTACAAATGTCTCTTCGTAGGAAAACATTTTTGTCGGATCCATATCTGTGATGTCAAGATCTATGCACGTCTCTGTGATACTATTCTGTATTATCAGCAATACAATAATATTGATAGCAATATTGAATATAATAAGATTTGTTGTCTTTTTGATAATTTAAATAATTTTTTTATTTACTTATTATTAATTAATTACTAAAATGTTTAAATGTAAAGTTTGTGATTCAAATTATAATTCTATATATCCGATTTAAATAAGCACCATAGGATTAAACATAAAAATATACCTAAAAAAACCTTTTAAAAAGAACATATATTTTTGTAATAACTGTGAAGATTCCTTTGATTTAAAGGCAAATTTAATTGAACATGTCAAAACTCATTTAAATGATCAAAAATTAAACATGTTATGTTCATTTGCAAATTGTACCAAATCATTTTTTACAATGACTGGATTAATTGAACATTTGAAATCTCATAATATTAATGTTGAGTCAACTTAGTTAAATTTTAATACTATAGAGGGTAAGTGTTTAGATACATTACAGAAAGTAATTTTATAATTATTAACAATGATCAAAAACTAGTTATTTTACTAACCTCTTGTGTTTAAGTGTTTTATTTATTTTTATAGGAAATTTATTTTTGATGAATTTGTCTGAGATTTGGCTGAAGGTTGTTACGGTGACGAGAGGTGCTCGCCTTAATGTACCTGGGTTCTGTTGAGTTAGCACTACACGTGTCAAACCAAAAAAAAACAATATCACATGCTCCGATAATTTAAAGGCACACGACTGTGTTTTTATTACATTTAAGAAAACAATTTGTGTATTTGCTAATAGTACAGTGGTTAATTTAAAATGAAAAAGATAAAAATGATGATGCATAATTATGTCGGTTGCCGGTGGGCAGGTGCGTACACGTACAGATTAAAGAGGGAGTTGGCAACAGACGGCAGAACGATGCTCGCGTGGTTCGTATTCGAAAAAAGACAAGCGCCCTGCCGTTGGGTTGCCGTCGATGGTCACGTAAACCCTGCGTGTATCCGCCGTCCTGGGATAGCGCGCTGGTGTCGTCACCATGGACTGGTTGTTGGTAGAAGCTGATGCTTGGTATAAGCTGAATTCAAACATCGTTTTCCCGGGTTCATGTCAAGGTAATAGTTTTAATATTATTGAAAATTTAAACGTAAATTAAAACGTTGCCCGTGATTTCAGAAACGACGGAAAAACAAAAACTAAAACCACCCATGCTTTTTAGAATTCATTGTCAATGGCCTATCTAAGTAGTTTTATTCTTTAGTAGTTGTTGATGAGTTTTAAAATGGGTATCCTGTAGGATTTTGCTTTTCCAACAAATCTAATACTTCTCTCTATAGACATTATTTTCAATGTATTAAAAATGCCATAGGTAATATTACACTAGCTGTTTTTAAGTCTGATGACGAACCAGTATTTTATAAAGCCTGGAGGGAAGTAATGGGTGTTGCAGGTAAACAAATTTTGTGTGCATGGCACATTTTAAGAAATTGTACAAAAAGTGTAAATAAAATTCATGGCAATGATAAAAAACATATTGTCTTTAATACATTAAAGTCATTGATATATGAAACTGACGAAAACTATTTTGGAATTGAACTGCAGAAAGTATTAGATAACCTTTTAAGTGACAAAGATACAGAAGACTTGGGAAATTATTTTAAATTTACATATGCATCTAGAGTATAAAAGTGGGCCTATTTCAATAGGGAACATGTTGGAATTAATAAAAACATGTATTTGGAATCGTTACATAAAAGTATTAAACATTGCTATTTAAATGGTAAACAATGTAAAAGATTAGACCTCTCAATAAACGCACTTATGTCATTAGTTTGTGCCTTAGCTGATGGGAGCTGTTTCAATATGCCACTAGACTACAACTACAGCAGCTGTATACAATGTTGAAGTTATTATGTACTTTCTATGCTATATTTTCGAAATTTTAACAAACTTACACTCTATAACCTGTTTTAACTTTAACATAAATAATTTATAAGAAATAAATACTTTGTTTTTAAATATTACGATTGAGTCAGCATTACTCAATTTAAAACGCACAACAAAATTATAATATTATATAATATATTAGGTATGTATACAAATCAATATACCTGGGTCAACATGGCACATATATGATTTTTTAGAACTCCATTGTAGTAATTTTCCTCCGAATGAACTCGTAAATAAATGGTCCGGTTCTAAAGGGTGAAATGCTATTTCGGTAAGTGATGATGCATCACCACTGCTCATAGTTGTCAATAAGTTATTGGTTCTCATGTCCCAAACACCAACATTTCCTTCTTCAGAACCGGTGAAAATGTAATGTTTTTGACTAGGGTGTTGAGCAACACATGTTATTGGCACTTGAGTCTAAAATTCAGATGTAAATAAAATATTTTGTGCCAAATACAACATGATAAATATTATTAATATTACCTGAGTAAAATGATTGATATTTGCCATTATACTACTTTTAGCAACTCGTATATCCCAAAGTTTCATTTGACTCAGTGCATTGCAGCAGAGAACTTCAGTATTAGTTAAGAAACAAATGCATGTTAAAGGTGAGCTACTTATAGGGATGGGCATGAAATCCGAATATCTGAATTATCCGAATATCCGGATATCCAAATCCGGATTTGAATCAAATTCTTATCCGGATTTCCCGAATTATCCGGATTATCCGGATTTATGGATTTGCTTTTTTATGTGACTTCAGACTTACAAATATTTTTAATGTATGGTAAAATAAATTATTTTATTATAATGAAAATTTAACAAAATGTTATATTATATCAAAGTTCGTATCATAAAAATCGTTCGAAATGTATACATTCCAAATAGATAAGTATAGTGTATACCCAATTAATTAATCTTTACTGCATAACCTTCGGATGGTTATTGAAAAAGGTTTTTTGAAGATAAGTTAAATTTATCTTACAACAATAATTGTTATCGATATAATTGTTTACTCGGACATGTTCTTTTACAATTATCAAATAAAAATTATCGAAAAATATCAAGTGGAGAGTGGAGACATATTTGTAGGAATAGTATTTCTGTTGCATCAAACGTGTTAACATTGAATAATTGTACTATAATGCCTCCAAGTAAAATTTGGAATTTTTTTACGCGTGGCGAATCAAATAAAACTGCTATATGTTCTGTATGCAACGACGTTTTAAAAAATATGGGATCTACATCTATTTTATGGTCGCATTATAATCGGTGGCATAAGCCCACTGCAAACGAAATTAATGAAGAACAGCACGCTAAAGAACATACAGGGTAAGCATGTTATTAATACTACACTGTTTGTGCTTTAATTAGTTATTAAAGTGAGAACTTTATTGCGCTATAATATGCGCTATATGCGCTTAATTGGGGACCTATTTCGTTGAACGTCCGCGTAAATAAATATATAATTGGTTGCTATTGGTTAATCTGGCACGTTTGTTGATTTCTATTATTATTTTTTGTCAATATACATATTTATGTATATAAATGAATGTCTGTGCGTAGATTAGACCTCTGGTAAGAAGATAGGCTAATTTAAAGAGTGTTAAATTTGGTTTTTTTCATTGTATTTTAGTACGGTTAGGTTAGTTTAG
Source organism: Metopolophium dirhodum (assembly GCF_019925205.1). Lineage (NCBI taxonomy): Eukaryota > Metazoa > Arthropoda > Insecta > Hemiptera > Aphididae > Metopolophium > Metopolophium dirhodum. The sequence continues at coordinate 6,167,571 of NC_083560.1, forward strand.
GATTTTGTATTATTTAATTATATTAATCCAACTTAGGCGGAATTAAGTAAAAATAACAAACTTGGTAATACTTTGATACTTTACTGTTAAATCATACACTTAGGTACGTACAAACAGTACGGGGTCCGCGATCTACCGCAGATAGATTGCCTAATGTTCTACCTAATGTAGAACCTGCACGAGCTATTGAAAGTGTTACCATTGTATTAGTAGAAAATAATTAATTTTAAGATGACATATATGTATATTTGATTGTTATATTGTAATAATATTTTGCATTTATCATACCATGTCATCATAATATCTAACCTGAAAATATAGTTCTCACTTTTACGGTACGTCTCGCGACGCTCCCATTTTTTATTTAATTTTAATTATTGAATAATTGTTATTACACTAGATTAAAAATCCCAAAATATTTTTTTGTAGAGAAATTGATAGTAATGAGAGCAATAGCGATAATGAACAAATAGCTTCAACATCTTCAACTTTCATTTCTTCTCAGTCAACTTCCTCATCATCAATCAGCCCTGCTTTGAAACGTAAAAAGCACTACCATAACGATAACATTTGTAAAAGAAATTCAAGACCATTAGATAAAAATCGATGTGAAATTATTACGCAAAGTATTTGCAAAATGATAATTGTTGATATGTTACCATTTAGTACAGTTGAAAATAAAGGTTTTCGTTCATTAATTTCAACAATTGAGCCACTTTATACTATTCCATCGCGAAAAAGCATTACTACACGTATTGAAAAAATGTATATAGATAAATCACAAAGTATCAGAAATATCATAGAAAACATTAATTATATTTCTTTAACAACTGATGGTTGGACATCAACAGCAATTGATTCATATTTAACATTTACTGCTCATTATTTTGATGATAATTGGAAATTGTATAGTGTAACTCTTTCAATTGAAGAAATACAAGAAAGTCATACGGCTGAAAATTTAAAAGACAGTATTATGAATGTTATTGAGTCTTGGAATTTAAATAATAAAATAACGGGAATTAGTCATGATAATGCTGCAAACATTTCAAATGCTGTAAAACTATTTTACGATCAAGATATTTATTCAAATCGTTGTGCTGCTCATACACTACAATTAGCTGTGAAAAAATGTTTAGATTTAAATACATGTCGTCCTTTATTAAAAACCGCATCAAAAATTGTTGCTAGTTTTCGACAATCTTCTAAAAGAACATATGCCTGAGAAAGAGTGCAAAAAACTTAATCTTGTACAAAGTTGCCCTACACGTTGGAATTCTACTCTAGGTATGTTAGAACGATTGTTGGAACTTCGTTCAGCTGTAGTTGTCATTATGTCTGATCGGACACTTTTTAATAGTAAGATCGCGAAAGATCAAGAATTACTAGAAGAAGACTGGGAAAAAATAGAAATACTTGTTACTTTATTGAAACCATTAAAAACAGCAACAACAGTTTTATGTGCTGATCAAAATGTCACTATATCAATGGTAAGTTGATTAAAAATTATAAGTATAAATTAATATTCAACAATAATTATTATTTTGTAAATATCATAAAATTGTTGTGTTTATTTTCAGGTTTTACCAATTGTTAAAAGTCTTATTGTAAAACATTATAAACCCAATAATCTAGATAGTAGGTTTTCAACTCTATTCAAAGAGACCATTATTCACGAATTATCAACACGTTTTTCTGTACAAATTGATGTTGACAACGATTGCGAAAGAGAAATTAGTATCACTCAAATGGCTAGCATACTTGATCCTAGATACAAAAATATGTCATTTGAATCTTCCGAAAATATTAAAAATCGTATTAAACAAATAGTACGTTCAAAAATGGTTTTGTTAAGCAGAAATACTGATGTACGTATACCTACAGAAAAACGCACAGCACTTGATGAATTACTTGAAGAAGAACCAAATAATGATACTGACGAGTTTTCAAGGTATATGGCGGAATTTCAAATAAATCATAATGCAGATCCATGTGCATGGTGGAAAGATCATGAAAACATTTATCCAACGTTAGCCGTATTAGCTAAACAAATATTATGTATACCAGCATCTTCTGCTTCATCAGAAAGAGTTTTTTCAACAGCCGGTAATATATTATCCCCAAAACGTAATAGAATTACACCATGCCATTTGTCAGCCTTAGTTTTTTTAAAACAAAATAATAATTTTTAATTAAAAAAAATAATTTAAGTAATATGCATGAATATGTTTACTGTTTTGTATGAATTATTGTTGTATTATTAATATATATTATTTACCTAGTGAGATTAAATATAATTTTTGCTATGTTATAAAGTATTTATTTTGTTATTTTGATTTTTGTTAGATATTATTTAATAATTATTATATAAAATGTTATGTTACATTATTTTACATTTTTTTTTTAGTATAAAAAAATAATAATTAATTTTTACAAATAAAAATGTGCTTAAAAATTTCAATAAAACCATTTACATAATTAAGTAATTGTTTTTATTACAGCTAAGCGCAAAACATCACTAGTACTTAAAATGTGTTCGAAATTTTGTATACCCATGTCTGAAAATTATATTATAGAATTAAAATATTATTATTATATAAAAATGAGTCATTGAACAGCAAAATCGAGTTGAATAATCCGGATACTCCGGATAATCCGTGAAATCCGGATTTTCTAAATCCGGATTTGACAAATCCGAATAATTCGGATTTTTGAAATCCGGATATGCCCACCACTAGCTACTTATTCCTTCTAGAAAATCAATCATCCGTATTATATGTAAATATTTATCAAACATTTTAATTTTTAAAAAAGTTTTAAGAGAACATAATAATTTGTATCCACATCTAACAACAATATATTTAGATACTTTTACTTACCTAGAACTAGATGAATTTGTTTACTGTTCAATGATATGATATTAAGTTTATAATCATCGCCAATGGTTGCTAATGAAAAGTTACATACAGCAAAATCCTTGCAAGACTTCTGTTCTTTACTGTAAATAATAATTTATATAATCTGAGTCTTACTAGACTAAGTATAAATTGAATTACATCATTAGATATTTATTTTTTTAAATAATTATTTAGTAAATAACAACCTTTAAATACAATTTCATTATTTAATCATTATAGCACAATATAATATGCAAGGCTGTGCATTAACGAGTTAAAAAGTTGAAGTCAAGTTAAAAAGTTAATTTAATTTTAACTTTTAACTTAACTAGTTACTTTTGGCTTTTCATCAACTTAACTGTTAACTTACTAAATTTATTTTTTAATTAACGTGAAATTAACGAGGTAATTTTTCATTTTAAGAAGTAAGTTATGTTAATTTATTTTGTTTTTAATTTAATTATATTTCATTATTTTAGTATATTTCGTTTTCATGTCAAAAAATACATATCGTAAATTGTTTAAAGTTAAAAATGTATATCATTTGAAAAAATTAACTACGCTGTTGTTACATAAACAAATTAACTCTTTTTGAACTTAATAAAAAATTTAAAAAAATTGTGTATTAACTTTTAACTTTTAACTTTTTGTTATTGGTGCATATTAACTTAACTTAACTGAGTTAAAAAAGATCAATAACTTGCCCAGCCTTGATAGTATGTATAAATGAACCAAAATTATTGTCAAAATACTGAAGTGAAATTAAATTTTAATCTTACCCCAATGAATGTAGAGTGTCCCAAGCCATGACTTCTTCAAGATGAATGTTAGAGTCTTCATTCTCACTAATGACACGATATACTTTAACTGTTCCATTGTCGGTACTAACAGCTATAAATTTGTTATCTAAAAACTTGAAATAATAATAAATATTATTTAAATAGTTTATAAAAACTGTATGGTGTTTATTGTTATTAAATAATTAAATTCTAACTTATCAACATCTATCAACAAGTAATAAATAGATTATTAAATTTGTAGACTATAGTTGTCATTATATCAAATGAATAAGAGGAGTACACATCAGCGACTGATGGAATAAGAAGATTTCATCTTTATCATATCAAAAACTTAACCAATCTACACGTTACTCACTATGTACTATACTAACTATGGTTAACGTGAATAAATAATAGAAAAAATATATTATGCATACTCTAATTTGTGTAACATTTCCGTTTTGTTTTACACAATCCAAAAGTTTTGGAGGGAAATCTTGGGCAGAATTTTCGTCTGTCGATGTCAGTCCCCACAGTTCTATTACGTTGTCCTGTAACGGTAAAAATAAAAATAAAACGCTCACGTATTACATGACAATCTGTTAATCTCACATATTCGTTGTCCCACGAGCCGGTGACAAACATTGTCGACGCCATCAGGTCATCTGGCCTCCATCTCACTCTATTCACCTTTCTGCCGATAAATTCTGCAAATATGTCTGAGTCACTCATGGTCGTTGTCCAACGCACTAAGCACTCGATCCGGGTTTCCTAAAGTTTCAACGGGTTTTAAGAAAACTCTTTGTAATAATCCTAAACGAGTATACGACTGTTATACCAAATTACGAAAATTTTATGTTTTAGTTTTAGTTTTCGAATATTAAATCGAGAAACGAGATCCGATAAATTGCTTCCGCACCAAATGAAGTTCAAGGTTTATAGATAATAATATTATTATCTATAAACCTTGAATGGAGTTAGCATCGTAAGTCGTAAATGATAAGATATTAATACCGATTTATAAGATAGTACTATCTTAAACCGTGGATAGACGTCCTGCTAACTAATGCCTCAATATTTCCGGTGTCGGAAATTACGGTCTACGGATGTGGATTTTGGACGTAGCTGATACAGCGTATGATTTTGTTGCCGATATAGCGACGAGTCACCGAATTACGTGATCGATGTGCGCAACCTCCATGCAACTCCTCGCATAATTATCCATAGGTACAATAGGTATCTGTGGATAAATCGCGTTGCGTTTGCGCGACCACCTAATTCAGCGACTTGTCGCTGATATCCGCTACGTTCTTTTGTATTGATTTAATACGCTGTGGCTCCTTCCATGGTATATGATCATATTTTACGCTCCAGGAAATCGAATATAATATTATAATATAATATATTATCAGTATATTATTATGGTATTATTTTAACGTGCCTACTAAAAACGCCTCAATTTCGGTGGCGTTAATTATGGATGTGGAACGAGCCGCACTAGTAATTTGAGTATTCGTTTAGTATGTAATCTATGGGACCAATAATTAATTTAAGAACAGTCAAATTAAAAATCATACAATTATGTTAGTTATTATTTAATTAATACATTATTTAGTAATACAATATACAAATATAAAATAATACAGGATTACATTTAACAATGTCAAAATGAGTTTAAAAAAATGAATGAATACACATAGGCACCTATAACAGCAATAGGTATGTCAAAAATATTAAAAAATTTCATAAAATGATGTTATTATAAAAAAATTTTATTTTATTTTTAATATATTTTTAGCAATAGGTATGTACACTTTTTGTATATTACTTAAATTAAAACAATTAATCTTGCCTGTTAGTAGATCGGTACACGTACGTTGCCCGTACATAATATAGATCCCTACTCGTCTTGGTAGGTCACATACTAAACAAATACCGTAATTTGTTATAAAAAATTTAATTAAACTAGGATTTAGGTAATTATGTATATCCTAATTATAATCTAATGACTAATATACCCTTATTCTTAATGCTGAATACAGCAGATCAATAGAAAATTGATTGCAACAATACATGCGTTCATCTCTGATTTCAGTGTTGAAACTGTGTCTCTTACAAAGAAAAAAATTGGAAAGAGGAAAAATTACATTACAAAAAAAGATTTTTGATGAAAATTACTTACAGTGAATGATCTTAAACAATTCAATTTTTTATAACAAATGACTAATGACTACGAGTAATAGACACAGTGAATGAGCTAAAAAAAATGTTTATTTTAGTTAACAAATTATTGTATATTACATTAGAACAAATAATTATGACTAAATAATTATATTTTAGTACCTACCTATGTATTTTAGATTCTGAGCGAAGCGATGAATGTATTGATTCTACAATGATGTGTGTTTTTTTTTTTATTTTTTTTTTAATTTTTAATTTTTTAATTTTTTTATTTTTGTGTCTGTCATCACCTTTTAGGACAGTAAAAGTGCTTGGATTTTCTTCAATAGTAACTTTTCTGATAGGAAAGTGAATCTAGTTGGTACTTTGGGGGGTCAAAAGTAAAAATTTCCCAGTAGTTTTCACAAGCGACGTGAAAAACAAAAGAAAAATTAAGGAAAAAACGGGAATTTTTACGCAAAATCTGTTTTTGAGAAAATCGATTTTGGTTTTTGGTGTAACTCTAAAACAAATGACCGTAGGGACATGAAATTTTGACTGAATGTTTATATTAGCATTTTCTATACACCATAAAATTTACAAAATATTTTGACTCTTTTTGGGCTGTTTACGGCCATTGTCAGTTTTCAATTTGTTTAGTTTTTTTTTCTATAAATATCATTAAAATTTTATCTGTTGAGTAAAAAAGCTTGAAAATTTAATAGAAGGCTCCTAGGTTATTGTTTCAAAGGCAGATGAAAAAAATTAAAAATCCTTAGTCACAGTTTTTATTTATAAGCATTTAAAGTTCAAATTTTGACAAAATACGGAAAACTCACGAAAAATAGCAAATTATTTTGAGTTGAGAATTCATAAAAATTTTTCTTTTTAAATCTAAGATTTGAAAATGTAATATAAGATTACTCATAAGTTTGTCTACCTTTATCAAAAAAAAAAATGTCTAGAAGAAACTTAAATTACATTTTTATGAGCGTCTGAAATTTATATTTTTACAACATTTGATATTTACTCGATTTCTCATGTAACAATTTTCTTATTTTATTGTAATTGAAAAACGAATGACTGTAGATACTTGAAAATTTAACTGAATGTTTATATTAGCATTTTCTATACACCATAAAATTTTGAAAATATTTTGACTCTTTTTGAGCTGTTTACGGACATTGTCAGTTTTCAATTTTTTTAGTTTTTTTTCTATAAATATCAATAAATTTTTATTTGTTGGGTAAAAAAGCGTGAAAATTTAATATAAGGCTCCTGATATATCGTTCTAATAGCAGTTGAAAAATATTAAAAATACATAGGCACAATTTTTTTTTATAAGCATTTAAAGTTCAAATTTTGACAACATTTATCAAATTTATAATTTATTAATTATTTTGTAGTTAAAAATTTATAAATTTATAAATTTTTAACTTTTATGGGTAAGGATTGAAATTTTAAAACAAAGCTCCACATAAATAGGTTATATATAAATTACTTTATTCACAATAATATCATCAAATATACTTGGTAAAATCATAGGCTGACTGACCGTTTTCGCTCAGAATCGTTTTTCTTATACAATGATATTATATCATTGAATTCAAATTTAACACCATCCATTACAGTGACCCACTTGTAACCTACCGTACAGCAGAGCGACATCCACTTATCCACCTTTTTACATTTCTATTTTTAATTTTTAATTATAATTTTTTAAGTCATATGGGGTATAATGATAGTAGTACACCCTGGGCATCGTCGTAATGAGCAATTTTTGTAACAGGTCTTGGAACGTAAACCGGTAAACCGATACGTAAAATATTTATTTATACATATACATATACATACATATTTTATTTTTTAAGATCAAAAAATTCAAGATTTATTATAATTTGCTATATTATTTTCATTTAAACTAATTAAAAGACTGTGAATAAAAATTACTCAACATTACACTATTTCCAACACAAAAATATTGTAAAGGAAGTTCTCAAGTACCAACAAATATAAACATTGTTCGCGGTCACTTGCGTTTTAAATGTATAAAAAAGGTGGGTAAGTGGATGTCGCTCTGCTATACAGTAGGTGACAAGTGGATCACTGTAATGGATGGTGTTAAATTTTAATTCAATGATATAATATCATTGTATAAGAAAAACGATTATGAGCGAAAACGGTGAGTCAGCAAATTATAATACTAAGTATATTTGATGATATTATTGTGAATAAAATAATTTATATATAACATATTCACGTGAACATTGTTTTAAATGTTCGATCATTAGCTATAAATTCTATAAATATGAAACATTTTTAACTACAAAATAATTATTAATTTTGAATTTGATAAATTTTGTGAAAATTCGAACTTTAAATGCTTATAAATAAAATTGTGCCAATGTATTTTTAATATTATTTTACTGCTATTGTAACAGTATATCAGGAGCCTTTCATTAAATATTCACGCTTTTTTACCCAACAAATAAAATTTTATTGATATTTCGATTAGATCGCGGACCCCGTGCTGTTTGTACGTAAGGCCGGGGCTATACACGGCGTATTCCGCCGCGTTTTCCGTCGAATTCAAAATGCATTGGTTTATATCGAAGTAGCTATACACGACGGATGTAATACGCCGCGTTTTCATCCATGGCGGAAAACGCCGGTCGGCTTGCGTTTTGGCGGACGAACGCCGAAGTAATAAAAACGCAAACTCCTAATTTTACATTGTTTTATATTTGGACGGGCTATACTGGTGACGGAAAACGCTGCGTTTACACCATAATTTTATGAATACAATAATTTGACGAGGATATTCAATATTTCATCTATTTAATTTAACTACCTACCTACTCATAAATAATAAATAGATTGTATATTTTATATGTAGGTAGGTACAGATTTCTCTCCTTTTTCTTCCAATGCCTCATTTATGGCAATTATTAGAGCTGGTGTAATTTTTGGCATAATGATAATTTATAAACCTACTCCTACGAACTGACTAGTGCAAATGATCGATCGATGAGTGTCTATTATTAATTTGTACTATTCGATTGTGATTATTTATATTATTGATACAATAATTATGGGATTTACCATTTTTTTTAAATATTGTATAGATATTATATGAGACAGAATACGCTCGACGAATACGTCTTGTATAGCTTGGCCGTCGGAAAACGCCGCGGAATACGCCGTGTATAGCCCCGGCCTAAGTGTATGATTTAACTCTAAAGTATCAAAATTGTACTAACTTTCTCATTTTTACTTAATTCCACCTACGGAGGATTAATATAATCAAATAATACAAAAGCCTAACACAACCGTACTAAAATCAGATGAATAAAAAAAAACAAATTTAACACTTTTTAAATTAGCCCATCTTCTTCCCAGAGGTCTAATCTACACACAAACATTCATTTTTATCTATACTAAAATATAAAATGGTAGCGTTTGGGATAAACTCCGAAACTACTGAACCGATTTCGAAAATTCTTTCACCAATATAAAGTATTGTTTGTGAGTGTCATAGGCTAATTTATAAAGGGAAGTGATCACTCCCGGTAGGAGGGGCTCAAACAAGAATTTTGAGATTTACGATAGAAATTTTTGTTTTTTAATGGTTGTTATGGGTTATATATATATATAGATAAAAATAATTGTATAGACGTTGTTGGAAACTGAAAATGTTCCTAAACAGTTCAAAACAAATCAAAATATTTTGAAAATTTTATCGTGTATAGAAAATGCAAATATAATCGACCAGTGAAAATGTCATGTAATTACGTTCATTTGCTTATTTGTTTTAGAGTTACACCAAAAACCAAAATCGATTTTGTGGAAAACCGATTTTGCGTAAAAGTTCCCGTTTTTCCTTAATTTTTACCTTGTTTTAATGTCATCGTTCCACTCAGAATCTATAATAGACAATAGTACGATTAGTACGTAGGTACCATGAAATAATAAACTATATATGATGCACACATCGTAATACGCATCCTCCTCACCCGCCGACCATCACTTTGACAAAAAATGGCTCTAGTCTTACGCCGTTTTTAAATATTTCTCATTATGATAATATTATCTAAACCAATGAAAAGTGGAGAAAGACCGTCGCCATCTTCGCGCAACATAGGTAATACAATAATTGGTTCGTTGCCATCATACCTATATAGTTTATTATATCATGGTAAGTAGGTACTAGGCATTATGAAAACAAGGTCCATAGACAGCGTTCTCTCCCAATATAAGTACCTAATATAGTTCTAATATTAGATTCCATTACGATTTTAGATATTCCGACAATCCACATCGTAAATTCGTAAACTAAAATAATTAATATTTATTCTACTATAAATATTTTATTTTCATTATATTACAAATGTCATTATCGACTTTTTTTCGCCGCTCTTAAATATTTGGCCGCCCCTGCCGCCTGGAGCAACTGCGCCATTTGCCCCCCCCCCTTCATGTGCCCCTGTGTGTGGGCTCAATATTATAATATATCGACTAACACTAATATATTAAATTAAAATAATTGTTTTCATTTCAAAATATCTCGAGAAACATAACATATGGAAATCACGTTCCCGAGATCGTTTAATTTATGTATATGTTACCGGCAAAGACGTTCTTTCCGGCTATAATATATAAATGTTCGTACATTTGAAGTAAAACATAGCCAATACCCATCTATCATTCTATCGGATACATAATAATATGTGACATAATATGATATTATGTCATCTATATAGTAGGTATATACAATATAAATCGCGATAACCTATTTGTTATAATAATTATATTCATCAATTTATATAATATTTGTACACACGCATGCCCATACTAGCACAATGCATTACATCTATCTAGTATCTACTTTAGAACCTAGTACCTATTATAGTACCTACTCTAAAAGGGTCACAGTACCTACATCAAACTGTGAAAATAAATGTTTCAATTAATTTATTTTATTTATGTACCTAATATTAAGTATAACTTTTTATCTAATACGTATATATTATTAAATTTCTGACCCGATTTCACCATTTTGCTAAACGAAATAATTGTCAACATCGTCTATAAAAAAGGTTATATCACTATAAGACATTAAAGTAATTTTTTAGTCATAGTTGTAAATGTGTTAACAAAATATTTGAATTTTACAACCTTATCTATGTTGTTAATTAATGCCAAGACATTGCCGATATTGACTACTATAATGTTAGGAATCTATAATATTGGCTACGAATTTACGTTATTACCTAATTTACATCATTGACGGTAACTTAATATATATAGCTATTTGTTATATATTTACTATCAGATTAGACATAATCTGTGAATATACAACGGGTTAAACTTTGCGAGTGTAGTAACTAGTAATAATAGCTTCGTGGGTCATAACACCCCATAGTGCCTAACTTAACCTGGTAGGCACCAGGTACTCGACCATGCAAATACATTTTTTTTTTAATTTTTTGATAAAAAACTCTGAACGACCTTTAATCTAAATTGAAATCCGTACAAGTTGTACCTATTTTATAAAAATGTAATGAAATCCGTAGACGAACCTTGGTACTTTTATACTTATAATAAGTATTGAGTTTAAGTTAGGTTTTTAAATGTTTGGATTGGAAAAAAAATCAAAACCGGTTAAAACTCAAAATATAGATTTCCCGGGCTGAAATGTGACCCTGCGCAGTCCACACGTGACACGTTTCCATGCACAACCAATAACCATTTTAATAGACACTTAATACATTACTATCTCATCGGGGTATTGTTTGGCAGGATTTTTTGAAATCGGTTGCTGCCTTCGATGCAGGATGCACCGCGACCATATGGCTACCAGTATAACCGTGCCGCCGCTGTCGGCATCAACATCGCGGAAACGAAAATTTTCGTAAAATTGAAAATTTATTGTTATGGGTAGGTATGCACCACATTGTCGGACAATAACAAATATTATTGGTAAAGGTACTTACAAGAAGATGCCCCCCCCCCCGACGTTGTGCCTATGTCGCTTTCAGCATGGTTCAGGCGATTGCAATACGTATCGTTCTTGCACTTTATAATATCTATCTGTACCTAGTACCTACTAGTAGTAAGGAGTGTGTGTCGTAATAATTACATTTTGAATTATTTTAGCATTTTTAGCAGTAAAACTTTTATAATTATAATATTAATAATAATAAAAAGGTGGGAAAGTGGATGTCGGTCTGCTGTACAGTAGGTTACAAGTTGGTCACTGTAATGGATGGTCAGAGACGGGTTTGCCAGTCTGAATATTTTATATTGTTATTATATTTTGTTATAGCCTGTATGTTGAATTAATATTATAAATTAAAACAAAATAATTAAAATCGTTATTTTTTTGAAAAACTACTGACAAATTTCGAAAAACCGCTTAAAATGGGATTTTAATTTCTAACACTTTGTTTATCACCGTAGCAACGAATACAAAAATATAATATTATAATATTAATTTATTTAACTTAATGGCTATAATGAATAATACAAATTTAAAAAATCCAGACTGACAAACCGTCTCCGCTCAGAATCGTTTTTCTTATACAATGATATTATATCATTGAATTCAAGTTTAATACAATCCATTATACATTGACTCACTTGTAACCTACTGTACAGCAGAGCAACATCCACTTACCCGCTTTTTTTTTGTTTGCTCTTCTCTTTGTAATTTTGGTTTTCTTTTAGCACATCCACTGAGAGGCACCATTTTAAAATTAATTCAAATATTAAATATATAAAATATACTGTATAAATACTATAACTTGTACAAATATTAACGCAGATGACGTTAGCATATAAGTGCGGCATACGCTGAATGTGAGTGTGAGTTTCCAACCGGCGACCATAATATAATTCTATATTTCTATATGAATCAATACAATGATAATACCCTCGCTCAAAAGTATTTTGAAAATAGACATACAATAGCCACTGTCTATAGATAAAATAAGAATAACGTGACATGGTATGGTAGTATGGTACCGGTATTTGGCTTTAAATAGCAATTATTTCCTAATCGATCGTTGACAATATTACGGCTTACATAAAATAAATAAATAAATGAACTATCACTCATTCTTGGTAGCAACATAATTCAATAGTACAACATTATATACGTACATATTTTATGCCAGAAACAGACACGGATTGAATTTAGTTATAAGTTAGGTACATTACTTATATTAGATTCTTACTAAAACCCGATATATTTGGTTGTATTTGCATCTTATTTAGGCAATATCAAAAATTTGGTAAAAATTAAAAGCCATCATGTAATAATGGGCCGCTCTGAATACTTTGGGTGGGCCGGCCTAAGGCCACCCCCTTAGCTACGTGCCTGTGCGGGGCACGGCGAAGATATCTACACGTCAGCGACGGCAACTCTTCGGTCCCGTGCTGGAACGGCGACATCCCTTCAACCGCATCAACAGCCACGACAATAAAGGGTAGCGATCAGTGGCGAAGCGTCATAGGAGACAAAAAGACAACGTCTCCCCACTTAGAAATTAGAACACGGGACAAATAAATAATTATTATTTTGTTTTATGAGATATTAAAAAATGTGAATTTTTTTTTATATTATAAAATATATATGATGTATGTTTCAGTATTTCACTCTATTTGTTAGAATCGGTTTTTCGTTGTACCTAGTGTTGTACAATTATAGAATTCTTGAAATAGATTAGAAGCGCGAGATACGGCCGTGCGTACGAGCTGGCGATACGGGTCATTCCAAATATGGTATTATATTATCTCGCAAATTTTGGCACGCGGGTACAGGGGGAATGTTAATCAGAGTGGGGTTTAGTGTTTACTATGTACTCTATGGACTATGAGACGCCTCTCCGTTCGTAATTAGTCAATACTTATTAGTTATTATCGACGTCGCCGCGCCGTCGCGATTGTCACGCCGCGACATCGGATTTATTAATATGGAAGTGTTCACATATAATTAGTAAAATTTCTTTCTAAAAAATATTATTTTAAATTTGTCTACCCTAATCCCGAACCTGAGCTTCGCCACTGGTAGCGATACTACGGCCAAATGATCTTTCCCGACTATCTCGGGTGCACGTATCTCAGCGTTTTTAATAAACGCGACGCGTCGTCCGACCCGCGAAACGACGAATCAGTAACGCACGCAACAGCAACGTACACGAATTAGTAAAAAATTCTTTAACTTAACCACCTCAATGTGATACTTATATCTCTGAATTCAAAACAGAAATGTGGTATTCCTCATTTTTCAAAAATCATTGGTTTTTCGTATGTGAAAAACCCACTACAATTACTATAATTTGTAATAAACAGTCTTTCACTCAAAAAATTAAAGTTAAAAGTTCTGGAAAGTTATACTTGAAGTCTGGGTGTATTGCTTACACCTCGAAAGGTGTACTAAAAACTGAACAAGTATTAAATCAAACATATTTCTCAATTCCAGTAGACTTATCTCTTACAAATGATTCATGCTGTAATGTATTCAATTTTTCTAATCAGGCCTATACCAAACCTATCCACTTCGATGAAATAAAAAATATTAAATTTAATAAAGATGCGTTCAATACAATAAATAAACAATTAGACCAACAAGATATGTTAATAAATTCGCTTATTGTAGATAAAACGTATGAATTTATATACACAAACAAATATTTAGTTGTCATAATAATAGTTTTTTTAATATATTTTATAGCAAAATGTTATTTAAATAGGAAAGCAAAAAAATTAGCTATAGAAAACATTAATTTAAGTTACAATCCTCCAAGTTCTAAAAATTAATTTAGTAAAGGTTCTTAGTACGTATACCTGATATTATATATTATTATATAATTGTCAAATACCATTCACAACATTTATATTATTTTTTCGGAAGTTAATAATTAGTATGTAGGTATATGTTTATCTTACTTTTTTCTACACTTATATATTGTATAAATGTTCTTGTATAAATGTTCTTGTATAAATATATTTTATTTTATAACATACTTTAATGAAATTGTTCAAATAATCGAATGTATAATCGGATTCAAAATGCATCACCTTTATAAATTCAATTTTATTTGTTACTTTTAAAGTAATTACTAATTTGTATAGTTGTGTTGTAAAGATATCTAATACACTAATTATTTTATGATTTGCCTTGGCAATGAGCACCCTCACTTGTTTATTAGATATTAAAAAAAAAATTGTATTATTACTATTATGTACCTAAAAATTTTAATATATATGTCTCATTATATACTATATCGTGTGTTTTTTATTATTACTATTATCTCTATAAAATTGCTACTTGTAAAGTTGGGTAACTGAAACACCCACTTAGGTTGAATTTATATATTTTTGTACATTATATTGGGCTCACTGCCCGTAATAAATAAATAATAATAAAATAATGAGTTTTAGTTTTTATATATTCTTATATTTTTAACACAATAAATATTATATGTTATATAGAAATTAGTTTTAAATGTTTTTGAAGAGTTTGTTATGAATATTTTATATAAAATTAGAGGACTCGATTTTCGATATTTCATTTTCAAAATATATAAAATCGTTTTGCATTTTTTGTTTTTTGTTTTCACTTTTTTGATTTGTGAATAATTGGTATAATAAGCTAAAATATCAAAAATCTAGTGCTATACGTTAACAGATTCAACTCTCCTCTTCAACTTTTATAAGAGGTTTTTTGATCTAAACCCAGTCAGTCAGCCGTGTTTTTGGAACTAAAAAATAAGTTTTTACTCACAGCCGCGGATGTCACGGCAATACGGTAATGTAAGGACGGTCGCGGGCATCGTAATAAATCGAGCATAATTATACTATGTTTTATTTCACGTAAATAATAATATGAACGTAATAGGTATATATAAAAATAATGCAACGACGTGCGAAGCGCGGACCGCCGATAACAGACCGGTTTTGACCTGCCGGCAGCCAGCGAGTCTGGATGTCGGAGCTAGGAGGGGACAAACGCTGCCGCTAGAAACAAAAGCAGCACATGACGGCCGTAATTAAATTTTTTTACTGTAAAACATGCCAATTTTGTTCCAATAATACGGCTTACAGAATGGTTTTAGAGCAAAATACCTTAATTAAAAGTTGTAGAGAAGAGTTATATCGGGTGACGTATAAGACTCGATTTTCGATATTTCCTTCTCAAAATCGATAAAATCGTTTTGCGTTTTGACTTTTTTTCACTTTTTTACTTGCGAATAATTGGTATAAAAAATTAAAATATCAAAAATCGAGTCTTATACGTCACCCGATATAACTCTCCTCTACAACTTTTAATAAAGGTATTTTGCTCTAAAACCATTCAGTAAGCCGTATTATTGGAACAAAATTGGCATGTTTTTGTACGGTATTTTTGCCCGTGTGGCGTCCTCTTAACCCAAACGCGTCGGCCATACACGCGGTCCACGGGGACACGCAAGCAGGGGCGGACTTACCATTTTTCCGCCCCTATGTATTACAACACTAGCGCCCCGTATATTGGCGTGCTCCCATGTTTAATCTATAATATTGTAATTGATGTTTTCTTATAGGTAGCCAGGTAGGGTATTAAGGTACTGATTAAAGTGGTGAGCACTCTAGTCTCTATAATCGTAATCGATTAGCAGTTTTCTTAGCAGTATGCACTATGCAGGAGACGGCCGCCAGTGCCAGCGTCGCGCGTCGTCGCGATGTTTATTATTATTAATTACTTTATCAAGACATCTGATTTCCAGAATTAATTCCAGTATTAAGCTAGTAGATCGACTATATACAGCATGTACCCGGTGGTCCGAGGTAGTATATTGGATTGCCTTGGCTGGCGTTTTGCGCATGCACCATTCACAATATTGTATGTGTTTACGCCGCACACCCCGTATACCACCTACCATGCGTTAACATAGGCAACTGCCTCGTCGAGTGTCGATGTCGAACCTCTAGCGGTGGAATTCTGGTTAATGGAACAAGAAATTAATTTAACTATATTTCTAATTTCTTATTCTAGTAAATGGTTATGTAATATGCAACATCAATAACAATTTTTATTTTTATTATATTTATTATTTAACTGTTTATAAATTAACTTAACTTGAATTTGATTGAAAGTAACTCGTTATTCATTAAGTTAATATCAATTAAAATAAGTCAAAGAAAATTACATTTTAAAAATTTGAGTTAAAAAGTTAAAATTAACTTAAGTTTCAATGTCAATATAATTTTCACCTGATACTTATATCATCCTATACATAGTAATAGTATAATATAGGTAAATATAGCTATCTCTATATGATATTATATACTTATATTTAATATTTATATTGCCGCTGTTTAAGTAATTTATTTTACTAATAGTAAAACAATGTGTTGAATTAAATTTTACTTAAAACATTGCATTATAAAACTTAATTGTATGTATAAAATATAATAATATAAGTAAAAGTTATAATTCAACTCAAATAATGTTTTTGAATCATAACAAAATAATGAATATCGTTAATCTTCGTTTAAACATCTAATTTCGTCCAAGTTTCAACTTAATAGAATTTAAAGTGTATAAAAAAAATTGTGCTCATATATGTTTTAGATTTTTTAGTAACAGTATTACCTACTTATGAGATATCTCGTTTTCGGATCAAATGTGTACCAGTTATTAGGTATTTTTTCAATGCTCAACATTTTAAAAATATATAGATCTATTAAAAATTTGATATAGTTATACAAATAGTATATATTATAATAATTAAAAATATAAAATTTATCAAAAAAGGATAATGAAAGGATTGCTGAATCAAAAAACTTAAAAATTTATCCATAGACCATAAATTATTTCATATTAGAAGTTCAACACTATTAAACATATAAAAATTAAAGGCACACATTTTTTATAAACATTTTAATTCAAATTTTGACAAAATCTATCATAATCACTAACATTATCAAATTATTTTGTATTGAAAAATGTATATAGTTTTCAATTTTTATAGCTAAGAACTAAAAGTTCAAAACATGGTTAAATTATTTATAAATATAAGTTATACCTATTTAACTATTTCAAATCATAGATAACAAAAATTGGCAACAAAAAACAGCGGTAAAACGGAAATATTTACTCTACACCAGTTTTGAATTAAATTTATTTTTATATTTCTTTTGTAATGAAAAATGATTAGGTAACCCTAATGAATTAAAATCTTAATCAAGTACTTAAAGTACCTACATTTTATATAGACCTGCTATTATAATGTCTAAAATATTTTATATTTTGTATAGAGTCTGCATAGTACTTACCTAATAACTTATTATTATAGCAAAATTGAAAATATTATTATAGCATAATAATTATTCTATTTGATAATATTCAATTTTATTATTTACTTATATTATTTTTTTTATTAGAAATACCCACTAAAATTATGTAGGTATGTACAAAGTACCTATCTCCCACGTATGTACTATTTACATTGAAATAATCTTTAGTCATAATATGAACTATCATTACATTATACATATTTACATTATTATATATTTGAAATGTCAAGCAAATAATCTTATTAAACATTAAAGTATATTATTAGAAATACTCACTAACATAGGACGCCCCTCCAAACACAATATCATCGCCCACAGAGCGTTACTGTGTCCACTCGTGGATACATATAGATATTTTTATCCAAAGAGGCTTAACTTTCTCCATAGACCATACTTGGCCTATAAACCACATTCGTTTCTAAGAGTGTGTCTTTTAAGCTTTTATCAAATAAAAATAAGTATTAATTTATTACGAGTGTACGATTCTTATTTCCTATTTCTTCTTCGGTGTATGGCAGAGCGAGAAAAAATTCCAGGGTTCGAGACTGGTAAGAAATTGAATCATCAAATAATTTATCTAATTATCTCTATCGACAAATTAACTGTCTAGGTTATAGGATTCACGACCCCCTCCCCCCCCCCCATAATATCACTATAATTTAGGGAAGCTTCTGCAGACTCTTCAGTTGCTAATAATTCAATTATTGATGTGCTAGGTATAGGTTCCCTGTGTATAAAAATATTGTGTTTGATGTGTCTAATCTCATTCTATCATCAAAATATACGTTATGTATTTGTATAACAATTTAATTACCTAAATAATTAGGTAGGTAGATAGGTACTTACCATTTTGGTGTTATTTTCTTAAAATTATTAACTTTAAAATATATATTTTGTTTTTTGACACTTTTACGTCTCGACGGTGTTCTTATTATAATTACTAAAGTACCCAATCCATTTAAAAAATAAGTGGATGAATAAAACAAAATTACAAATGCGTAAATTGAAAAAAGACACTGCTTTGAAGACTAGCGTCTAGCAGTAAACTGAAGTATTTCCTTTGCAAACTATAGATGCATAGTTTTTCAAAACTAATTTGATTCAAAAATAGATTTTTTCTATTCTTCGTAAGTCGATTTCTCGATAATTTAATATACATAAACCATATAGATAGTTCCTACTAATTGCAGTGTTTATGTTACTATGATGTAGCCATGTAAGTAATTAGTAGATTATTAGCTATAATATATTATTTGTCTTATTATAAAATATGACGATGGACGGTGGTAGACTACATTCAATAGTAATATAATACATTATAGACTATAGTACATATTATTATGCTAAAATTCTAAATTTTTAGATTAGGTATAGGTACTATATATTACTAAATGTTAGGTTACTAACATACATAAATCATGATGGATACTTATGTTTGCATTACTGCGTTAGTGCTCAATAGAATTCAAATAAAAAATCATTTATATAAACATCTTGACGTGATCTCACTATCGCGTATCGTGTCTACACTAGACAAAATATTACTTTTATATTAAATTATAAAAGATCATCTATGTTCAAAATAAGTGTTGTGTATATAAATAATTTACTAACTATAATGTACCATTTACAAGATAATTATGATAAACCATTTAGCTGCGGGCTTGACTGCTTGAGTCAACGCGCAGTAAACAGAAAGTACAACCAAATATTATATTATTATTATTGAATATTATAATAATTATATTCTAGGCCATACGGGAATACGGGATTACGGAAGACGACGTTATCGCGGTAGTGCCATAGTCGTGATGAATTTTTTTGGGGGGCTATAGCCTTTTTTTGTTATATGTCGGAACTTCTTGTGAATTATTTCGCAAAAGGGCTATAATGATTCGAATATACAGAACATAATATCCTACAAATATAACTATAGACAAATGCACAAATGTAAAGGAAAATAATATAAAAAGGATTAAAGAAGTATTTAAAGTAAAATATAAATAAATCATATACTACCATACATCATATTATTATTATCAAATACATATTTTGTATTTGAATTAAACATAAAAAAAAATATTTTAAAATGGAAATTACTACTATAGTATAAGGTTTATTTTTGTGCAAATATATCAAGAATATCTTCAGAATTAACAATATTAGCTAAATTAATTTCAATATGAATTAACGATAGATTTGAAAATCTATATCATAGAATTTCTAAGCCATGTTTTTATTCGCTATAGTAGGTAATAGAAATTTTTTCAGTTCTCACATAATATCGATGTATAAAAACAGCAAACTTTTACACAGGGGGTTAAACAGATTTCCGGGCGGCTTAATAGAATAAAATAAAAATAAAATTATTTCTGAGGGGTTATAGCCCCCCTAGCTCCCACTAGTGGCGTTATTGCGGGTGGGGGGGGCAAGGAGGGGGGGAACTTGTCCCCCCAGAAATGTTTGTGGAGGCAAAAGTATCATTTTGCCCCTCCAAATAATCCACATTTAAAAAGTATTCTTAACAAGACTGTTAACATAATATTAAAATATTTTTTTCCTCAAATTACTTTATAAAAGTTTATATTTATTTTAGGTTTCTCTTGTTGAATGATATTATGTTGACGTATTGTCAGTGTTATTGCTATCGCAATTATCGCATTACTCGTGACTATTATTTTCTGTTATTCGTGAACACGTTATTATCTTGAAATCGTGATTATGAATACAGGAACGGGAGGTTAATTTTTTTGCCCCTCCCCTAGATTTTTATCCAGTTACGCCACTGGCTCCCACCATTCTACGCCTATGGCTCAGTGCTATTTTTATTAATATCACAGGAGTTCAGGACGGACATAATTGCGTTGTAGTCGTTGTAGAGTGGGGCGCCGCCGCCGCCGACAGAAATAACGGAGATGCAACTCGCCAGCTGACGGTGTAGAAAACTATACGCATTTTCGTAAAAACATTTTTCGTATTTCAAGTGCTACGAGGTCATTAATAACCAGGGTTGGGATTCTATAGCACTTAGAATTGCATAAATATGCGCTATAATATTGCCTTAAATATCGCTAAACATGCGCAAAAAAGAGGGGGGGGGGGGGCAAAGCGGTCATTTTTCCAGGGCCTCGCGCTCAAAATTTACATAGGAAAATATTTTGTATGAAAATCTTGTACTAAAACAAAAGAACAATATACATAATATTTTTTTATTTTTTTTTTATTGGGTAACCCGCGACAACATAGGCTATTGGATGTGGGGGAGGGCACTGTAGGTTTTTAAATTGGGTAGGTCGGTACACGTGTGTGTTGTGTTTTGGCAGAATTTCTAATGGGGCACCCGTAGGTCTCTGCCGTGCCCCGGGTGGGGGGATGGCGGTACTTGTTCTCCGGACACCGTGATTTGCCTGAAGAAAAATGCCGCCCGCGGCCAAGGTATCGAACTCGGGTCGGCCACTCCGTCTCCCATACATAATATTATAATAAATATGTATGCGTCAACGTGGATATGTATCTGCGTATGGCACGCCGGGTATGGTTGAATTGCACTTATTTTAGTCGAACTGCACTTGGGTTTAAAAATGGTAATGGCTGAACTGCTCTTGAGCTCAAAAAAGGTATTCCAAAATAAAAATCATGCATTTGAAGGGGTTAAACGTTTGTAATACACTAATTTCCCTTCACACTTACAGGCTTAGGACTGACAATGATTTTAATTATTGGTGTAGTTAAAAATGATTGTTTATGCATACCATGATTGTCCATTATGTTCATAAAATATTATATATACCATATATTGAATCAATATATTATATATTTAATCACTTATGTTATCAATTTTGATAATTTTTCTAGTAATAATATATTATATATAATTTTTTTATTCTTTTTTAAAATCGTCAAATATTATTACAATCATAAAAAAGAACGTCAATAGTGACCAGAAATTGTAACTGCTTTTTTTAAACGAGTGCAGTTCGACCATTACCTTTTTTGAAAATTTTTAATAAGTGCAATTCGACTATCCCGGGCACGCCGCACGGTATGGAAACCCGGATTCCTAGAAAGTTTTTCGCATTATTAAATTAAATTAGTCATTACCCGATATCGCGAGCGGCTGTCAAATCATCAGTAACTTACTGTTGTCACCAAGTCTGATAAGATAATATTATTATGATGGCTATACTATGAATTACGATAACTATACATAAAATTATTTAATGTACCTATTTGGAGGATTTGTGTGCGAACGAGTAACGACCACATTTGAAGTTGGATATTCTCAATTGTTTTGCGACTGTCGTCCTCGTCCGTTTCAAGAAGAGTTGGTAAATTTCAATTTATTTATCCACTCTTCAGGTAATAAATAGTTGAATATTGAATACACTTTATAGTCAAATACTAGTTTAATGATTTAAAATACCTTCTGAGCGTGTACACACAAAATACATTGATCGGTGTATTGTGTAATAACATCGGAATTTATCAATATAATTATATCAAATAAATTTTAATTTGTATATACTAGTATATTAGAAAACGGAAAAATCTAATATTCATAAACTTAAAACTAATAACTCAATTTATACGAATTATACTGAAAAAATCCGACGCGCTATTTAGTAAGTATACTCCTCTATGGCTCTATATACCTATACTATATAATTTGTATTTATTTATTTATTTTTACTATCAGTATAAAAACACGATAACTTTCATAAAATATTGCTCTGATCTTTAAACACATATACCTACCCTGTTTTTGGTAGTACTTCGTATTCTTATGGTACTTTGACATTTCTCATTTTAAAATTAAAAAAATTACATACTTACCAATTACAACAAATGCGATTTTTTTCAAAATGAGTAGTCAGCAGCGAGATAAGTATCGCAAATTTGTTTCAGACCACCAAAAACGACAGATCATTAAAAAGTTGAAAATTAACATTTACTAATGTATTTTTATTTCAATAAACATCATAGGTGTAACTAGGGTCAACATTTTGGGAGGGTTCAAGTCTTTAATAATTTAAAATTGTTTTATTTGGGACCCACATTTTTTATGATTTTTCGCCTTTAATTACACCTATGTTCTATGTGCTACAGGTGACTATGGTTATTGGTTAAATAAGTTTTCTCTAGGGCCTCGCAAAAGGTAGCGCCGGTCCTGGTTAAAAATATGCAATAAAAACAACAAAATATGCAAAAAAGGAAATTTATGAATTAATAATTTTTTAATCACTTACAAATTATTATAAGTAGTTACTTAAGATTTTAAATAACTTAGTCACTCTGATTAGAATCCAACGCATTCAACGCTCGTTCGTTGATAATCGATTAATAATCGCAGTAGAAATCGACAAAAAAACCGCAAAAAATCAGCAGATAACAAAAATTAGAACCAAATACCCAATACGAAATTATCGTAATAACTCAATTGACAAAAATCTAAAAACACGTTTACTAAAATATAATTTCATAAAATATGACCGATTTTGATTCAAAAACAGCTAAAAATGAAAAAAGTCTCAAAAAGTCCAAAAAAAAGCACTAAAAACTAAAAAATCGCAGAATATGCAAAAAAAGTAAAATAAAATTTTCATTTTGGGTTCTCTGTATCACGAAACACATTTTTAGCTTACTCTTTTATTTTTAAGCATCTCATAAGAAATATGTAAATGCTATAAAATCCCAACCCTGTTAATAACCATAGACACATAAGTAAAACATTGTTGAAAATGTGATAATTTTGTCTATGTTTTGTTGGAAACAGATTTCTGAAGATAAAATTAACAAGTGAGCATTATGGCATAACAAAAGATTATTTTATAAATATTAAATTATGAATAGTTAAAAAAAAAAAGAATGAGTGCCTTTGTACTCACGAATGATGTGTAAACATCTTAGCTGTAGTACGACTTTGATTGGGGAATATAATGCATGGTTTGAGTGGGAATTTGTATAATAAGGTAACAATAATCATACAAGATCGCGTTCTCTTTAAAATTTATATTTCTTCAATATTTTTTATACATGTAATTATTGGTTTATGGTAGCTGAAATAAGATATATAAATTTCTGATTGTATAACTTTTAAAAATCGCGCGAACACACCGTCTAGTGTGATTGGGGATTAAATGAATGGATGTTATGATGGCGTGATATGATAAATATAATTGATAATAAAATTGTATCAATGTTAAGTCATTATTTTATTATAAATGCAAAATATTTTATTATATTATAATATAATACATCACGGGTACCTATTGTAATTGTTCGCAACAGTAGGCAACAATAAAAGTAACCTGAATTGTTTTTCGTTTAAATTGTTTAAATTGTAGAAAAACGGTAGCGTCGGTAGGCACCTTTAAATATGTACATTACATAGGCGTGTCTACGGTGGTAGCCTAGGGTGCCTGGGCTGCCCCTGCAATTTTTGAAAGGTGCCGGTCAACCGAGTTTTAAGTCAGAAGGGTTACAATACTTATTTTTTTTTTTAAACTTGATTTTTTTGTGGGTATTGTTATAATTACCATTTATTTACAAAGATTGATTTCCTGACTTCCGAAATCGGAAAAACCTACTATAAAGACTTTAGACGGACGACGACGGTACGGTACGATACGCAGGTATTATTGTTATTATTGTTGTATTATTTTTGATTTGTAGCTAGGTGCCTAGGTGGTGTAATCCAAGGCTGTAGATGAATAATATTTCTGAAGTTACTGTAGATTATTATTGTAAATAGATAATTTAGACTTTTTTTAAATTTTATAAATATTGTAATAACGTAGAATTAAGATAAAATAGAAATAAATATAAATACGGCTTCTGCCGATAGTTATATTAAAATAGTAAAAGTTAGAATTGTAAAAATTACGCTATTACCTTCCTCCAGATGTTCAGAGGGCTCTCGAGATCGTATATTCGAGAATTATATCAAATACACCGTACAATATGATTTTATGGAAAAAAGCACATAGAACGTATTGACTGCAATCAACATAAAATATTATATCATATGTCTTACCTGATTCGCAGTTGTTCGTAGACAATATTGTAAGAGTTTTAGGTTTTAGATAAAATAAAGTACTACTTCAGATACACAAATTGAATTAACGAACGCACTGATTATTGCTTGCATAAGAAGTCCAGTTGTCGCTCGTTGAAATCGGTTTCTTTGGTACTTGAGAGGTTGTTACTTCGGTGGTTGGTGCTCATGCACTGATTTAAGGGACGGACGCGAGGATGCTGACCAGAGAGTGGTGGGTGGCTTTTTCACTAAATTATCGTGGGCCTGGGAACTAGATTATTCTTTGGCGTCAGCATAAAATAAAGTCACACACATCCTAAGTAATATTGTTATGAGTGCGTGTCAATATCTTAGTTGTCGTTATCAATGGTTTTATTTGATGCGACCGATTTCTACAAGCGACAGTCTGGCTGTTGTTTATTAATCTCTAAAATTGTAGTTTATTATAATGGTGTGTGAGCATATCATTACAATATTTCATTTTGGAGGGGGCTTAAAAAATACGGCTTTGGGTGTATAGGGCTTTTTTCAGTTCACTAATAAGGTAGCGCCGGTTTATTAGCTAGGCTGCCCCTGCCGATGAAGTCTAGTCACGCCTATGGTACATTATCTGTTTTTTTCGGGAATATTATTTCATATTAACGTTAAAATGTTTATTGTTTAAAGACAACTTATCGTTAACTAACTTAATGATTATTTAATTATTTAGGTTGATAAATATAAAATAAATATCATATTTCCGTAATAATTATCCATAGAAAATAATAGCTTTTATAGTAATTTATAAAAGTGCAATCTGATAGTATATAGACTGATAGTATAGCTATAGCATAACAAATGTATTTCCCGTTTGTTATATTACGAACTGTATGTATTAGGTAGGTATACGTAGCATACCTATACATTCCATCGAAAAAGTAATATTAGATCACAAATTGCAATACAAAATTAAAATATAAGAGGTGTACGGTAGTATTGATATTATTGAAAATTGAAATAATAAAATAAAAAATAACAATATATGAATAGGTATAAAATGAATAATACGATTAACCTAAGACGCGTATCATACTCAATATTTTAAATACACCGTACTTTCCGATTTCCGTGCGTGCGCGAGCATCAACGCATAATAATGAATAAAGATACGTGGGTATTTTCGGCGTTGTTGACTGTAAATTATATTTAATTAAATTAAATCAAAAAGTAATTACTTATTACCTTTTCAATTGATGAACCACAGTAATGTTTGAGTTACTCAATACCTCGTAATAATATAGTAATATAATATACATAGTAATACCTCGTACAGACACGACGACGACGACGACGACGCACAAAACGAGTCCGCACGGGCAGTCGTAGTGTATAATAATATTATTATACGATATTAACACGGATTCGCGAGTATACGTAAACGAGAATAATAATTAATTAATAATATGTTGGCAGCACACCGTACGAATTGCCACCCCACTCCGCCCGACGGTCCCCTCTACGCGCATGACGTCCGCCGCCTCCGCCGCCGTGTATGTTTGGTAGCCTGCGCGACGACCGTTGTATTTATAAACGCGGCCGACGTCCGCTGCGGCAACGAGTGATCGTGGTGGCAACGTAGGGTGGCGGTGTCGACGACGGCCTTGCACTGGCGGAGAGTGGCGGTGTCGACGACGGCCTTGCACTGGCGGAGAGTGGCGGTACAACGACGGCCTTGCACTGGCGGAGAGTGGCGGTACGACGACGGCCTATGCACTGGCGGAGAGTAGCGGTGCCGAAAATGGCGAATGCAACGACGGAGCGTGGCGGTGTAGACGCTGGCGTATGCACACCAGCTCCAAGTCACGTACGCACCGAGTCGCACCCGACGAACCGCTCACAAAAATCGAACCCGGCGACGGATGAAACGTCAACCCGACGCGCGACACAAAAACTGTAGAAACCACAACAGCTTACGGCAGACTGACTCGTTGTCACGCACACAGGTATGACCAGCAAATGCCGGCCGGTGATAACGAACAATGCGTGACAACGAGCGATAGGGAAAAGTTCTCGAATATTCCTCGTCCGCCACGCGCTCACGCGGACCGGTTCGAGGAAAAGGCGGCGGCTTGAACACATACCGTGATTTATTCAATGCGCTGAGGTATGTACAACGTCCGCGACAGTTAAGCCCGTGTTCCATCGATATATATAATATATATATATATAGTCGCGGCTTCTTTTTTTTTTTTTTCTTTAACTAGAACGGTAATTTCACTATTTATTTCATCTACAGAGCTAAATTATTCAATTAGAAAATAATATGTGTGGATTTTTGTAATTATGCATAATGTATATATTTAACATATTTTGCACAAACAAATTGTTAAATTCACAAGAAACATGAAGGTTTAACTTAATTAATAACTATAACAACATAACTAAAACTTATCTATTTGGCGTATATTCTCAGCACGTCAGTAATTGCCAATATTGGTAAAAACTGATCACAGTAAGGATGGATTTTCAAAAGTTTAAGACGGACACAATAACATTACGCGTGTCAATATTAAAGGTGTCGGTGCCGGTCATTTATTAAGGGGGCTGGAGCGTAATCCATTCTAAGGAGTAAAAACTAGGCATTTTATATTTCAGTTCATATGGGTTGTAAACTCCACCAGAATACTGGTTGGATAAAAATTTAATGAAAAGGTCTTATGTAAACTCCGCGCTCCGCCAGTTTTATTTTCTTACCTGTAATGGGCAAGCCCGGATTAAGGCATTTTGAGGCCCGGGGGCCAAAATTTCAAATAAGGCCCCTGTACGAAAAAAACGTATATTATTTAATATAAGGTACCGGTTATAATAAATATAATAACATATAGATATTAGGTATATAGCAATAAATAATAAATAATGTATCACTTTATTTATAAATTATATTTTACAAGTTTTTTTCCTAGCTAAATAATAATCATCGATTTTTTTTTAGGTGAGTTGTGCAGTGTTATATTGCCTATAACGAAAATAGTAATGGACAAATCAAAGGCCCCTAAATAAATTCTAACTATCAAGGCCCGGAGGCCATGCCCCCCCTGCCCCCTCCCTTAATCTGGGCTTGTTCACAAGAGCGCATGTAAACTCCGCCTCGAGTACCTTTTTTTAGTGTAAACTCCGCCAGGAAAATAAAACAGGCAAAATAGATAGGGTTCACGTAAACTCCGCCAGTGACAAAAATCAGGTAAAATTGAGTTCATGTAATCATGTAAACTCCATCAGTGAAGAAAATCAAATAACAGTACACTATATAATTAATATAATATACAGAATATTATTAAACAAAAAATAAAAATAATAATTGTTCGAACAAATCATACAAACTGCAATTGCCAGTATTATGTTAAAAATAGACAATTGTAATAAATAATAATAAAAAATATGTAGGTAGGTATATTATTATATTATTATGACATTATATGTTATAACTGTGAACTAAAATTATGAGACACAATTTGTAGATATCCAAACCATTAAGTCTAATATAAATCCATTATTATAACAATTTAGTATTTATAGCTTTCTCTAACACAATATTTTTTTTTTCATTTTGAATTTTTGAATTAACTTAGTTGAGAAATATCATTTAGTTTTACACAAGGAAGGCCTTAATACTGGCGGAGTTTCCATATACCCATTACCAAGCCCGGATTAAGGCCCCTCCACCATTATTAATAATGAAATAAAATTGTTCTCAATTTTATATCACGAAAAACTACTATAAATAATGAACCATGTTTGTGTTACGTACCCACGTATTAAGTAGTCATATATTAACTATGTACAGCGCGCCGCACGTTTCTAATAATATTTGACACTATAACTAATAAGGCAATTAGTATAGTATAACATGCGGAGGTCGTTGCAAAAGCGTAGAGAAAACAATTAAACTATGGAAGGTGTCGTCACACGTATCTTTCCTGGAAAGCCAACACCCATAAGCAGGATACGAGTCGACCAGCATACCAAATACGAGACCCGAACTCTGTCTCATGACCGAGCTTAGCCACTACCACAACCACCCACTCAAAAGGACACAATCATATATATAGAAGCCCAGGACAAGAGCTCTTCAGACGGTTAGGGACATTCAGAGTCAGGTCGTAACACCACTCACAGTTTAAATTCTATCTTAAAGAGTCGTAGCACCACTCTTTTACACCATATATTATTATAACATTGTAATTTTGTACTAAACATTCATCATACCTAGTACATCACGTATTTCATTTCTGCGTTGATGTATATATCGACGTCGGTTGGGACGTAACATTTGCAACAATTTGTTTGTTTGTTTTGAGAATTTTAGATTACCGATTTAATTATTTAAGTATACAAAAAGTTATTAGAAAAAAATATTTAGCTTTTGTAAATTAGGTATTTCAGTTAAAAGAATTAATGCATATTATACTAAAATTACCTAAGTTACCTAACCAAATGTACTAAAAATGCTATTAAAAAATTGCCGTTTTAATAAAAATTCATTTTCATTAAAATATAAGTATAAAATTAATGTTTTTAATTTCTTCAATTAAGCCCTAGGCCTAGGGTGCGATCGTCACGTTGACAAATCTAGTATCAACGAGCCGCAACTATATGATTCTATGATATAAATTTAAAATCATTCGTTCGTTTTCTAAGTTGGTAGACTTGGCCTCATTGTCTCCTATAACGCTTTACCACTGCATAAATTATATTTGAGTAGTTGGCATAAATCCTAATAATGTTATCCATTGTGATATATACACGACTTACACCCCTAATTCCTAAAACGTTTTGTTTCGACTTTCGAACGTCCAAAATTAAACGACATATATAATATGACCATGTTTGGATTTTGACGTGAATTATCTTATCATTATTACGTTGTACATATTATGTTATATAGGTACCTACTTTGTGATGATATTTTCTTATTTATAATTGAATGTCTAATAATATTGTTAGCTTAACATTTCAAATATAACAATGTAAATATATTAATATATCGGTAAAATGGTAATTCATATTAAGAGGACGTCACACCCACCTGTTGTCTCCGTCTTACACACGTACCTACAACATAGATAAAATGCGTTTATGCAGTCCGAAAAGAAACACCTATTATAAAATTAAAAGATTTAAATTTTGAGTGGTATTTTAAAAACGTTGATATTTTTGCTATTTCTAAACGATATTGGATATAATGGAAAAAACGCAATGACTTGCCTCAGAAAATATTGTCACAATTCAATTTTTTAATAGGTATTACTCTAGAACCAAAATTGAGCGATTTGTAGGTACTCAAAACGCGTTTCGTCTATGCCGTACGTGTGTAGGCCGGAGAAAACACATGCGGGTGTCACGTCCTCTTAATATTATGATTAATAATTTGATTATAAATGATTATAAAAATTATTTTAATGTAAATACCAAGTACTTTCGTGTGAAATTATGTTGTCGTAGTAGGTACTTTACACTTTGTACATTATATGTTAGTGCGTGGATCTACTTAAGAGGATGCTAAGCATGCATTTGTTGTCTCCGTCTGATACACATTATACGACATGGCAAATTTTCGTTCTCTAGTTTCAATAGTATGCTGTTAGTTTTGATATTAGAGTGACCTATCATACATTTTTAAGATAATAACATTATTTGTGGTTAAGCGTTGGCTTTTATTCGTTATTTTAATTTCCAAGCGAGATATGAGCATATTTAATTTTAGATTCTGAGCGAAGCGATGAATGTCTTGATTTTACAATGATGTGTGTTTTTTTTTAATTTTTTTTATTTTTTTGTCTGTCATCACCTTTTAGGACAGTAAAAGTGCTTGGATTTTCTTCAATAGTAACTTTTCTGATAGGAAAGTGAATCTAGTTGGTACTTTGGGGGGTCAAAAGTAAAAATTTCCCAGTAATTTTCAAAATCGCCGTGAAAAACAAAAAAAAATGAAGGAAAAGCTAGAATTTTTACTCAAAATCTGTTTTTGAAAAAATTGATTTTGGTTTTTGGTGTAACTCTAAAAAAAATGACCGTAGGGACATGAAATTTTGACTGAATGTTTATATTAGCATTTTCTATACACCATAAAATTTACAAAATATTTTGACTCTTTTTGAGCTGTTTACGGCCATTGTCAGTTTTCAATTTTTTTAGTTTTTTTTTCTATAAATATCATTAAAATTTTATCTGTTGAGTAAAAAAGCTTGAAAATTTAATAGAAGGCTCCTAGGTTATTGTTTCAAAGGCAGATGAAAAAAATTAAAAATCCTTAGTCACAGTTTTTATTTATAAGCATTTAAAGTTCAAATTTTGGCAAAATACGGAAAACTCACGAAAAATAGCAAATTATTTTGAGTTGAGAATTCATAAAAATTTTTCTTTTTAAATCTAAGATTTGAAAATGCAATATAAGATTACTCATAAGTTTGTCTACCTTTATCAAAAAAAAAAAATGTCTAGAAGAAACTTAAATTACATTTTTATGAGCGTCTGAAATTTATATTTTTACAACATTTGATATTTACTCGATTTCTCATGTAACAATTTTCTTATTTTATTGTAATTGAAAAATGAATGACTGTAGATACTTGAAAATTTAACTGAATGTTTATATTAGCATTTTCTATACACCATAAAATTTTGAAAATATTTTGACTCTTTTTGAGCTGTTTACGGACATTGTTAGTTTTCAATTTTTTTAGTTTTTTTTCTATAAATATCAATAAATTTTTATTTTTTGGGTAAAAAAGCGTGAAAATTTAATATAAGGCTCCTGATATATCGTTCTAATAGCAGTTGAAAAATATTAAAAATACATAGGCACAATTTTTTTTTATAAGCATTTAAAGTTCAAATTTTGACAACATTTATCAAATTTATAATTTATTAATTTTTTTATGGCTAAGGATTGAAAATTTAAAACAAGGCTCCACGTAAATAGGTTATATATAAATTACTTTATTCACAATAATATCATCAAATATACTTGGTAAAATCATAGGCTGACTGACCGTTTTCGTTCAGAATCGTTTTTCTTATACAATGATATTATATCATTGAATTCAAATTTAACACTATCCATTACAGTGACCCACTTGTAACCTACTGTACAGCAGAGCGACATCCACTTATCCACCTTTTTGATATTTCATATACCCATATCTTTCTTGAAACTGAAAGTTTCGAAAAATCGAAAGATCAAAGTTTTATAATAGATCAAATCACTCTAGTATCAAAACTAACAGCACACTATTGAAACTTGTGAACGACAATTTGCTATGTCGTGCGTGTGTAAGGCGGAGACAACAAATGTATGGGCAGCGTCCTCTTAATGTTTGTATTTTTAATAATATATAAGTTAATTGCTTAACCTTTCAAATAATAGTGTTTATAAGTGTTAATAATATGTTAACAGTGCTCGAAATGGAAAATTTTACGAACCAGAACGCTCATAAAATTAATATGCGGGTTATAATATTATTTTAATTATTTTAATATTCATGTTTATTTTACAATACAATATAATTAGTTAAACAGATACAAATAATATGAGTAATTTTAAACTTAAAAAAGGTGGGTAAGTGGATGTCGCTCTGCTGCACAGTAGGTTACAAGTGGGTCACTGTAATAGATGGTGTTAAATTTGAATTCAATGATATAATATCATTGTATAAGAAAAACGATTCTGAGCGATAACGGTCAGTCAGCCTATGATATTACTAAGTAGTAAGTATATTTGATATGATATTAAGATGAATTAAGTAATTTATATATAACCTATTTACATGGAGCCTTGTCTTAAATTTTCAATCCTTAGCTATAATTATTACATTTTAAATTTGATAATTTTGTCAACATTTTAACTTTAAATGCTTATAAAAAAAAATTGTGCCAATGTATTTTTAATATTTTTCAACTGCTAGTGTAACGATATATCAGGAGCTTTGCATTAAATTTTCACGCTTTTTTACCCAGAAATACAATTGTATTGATATTTATAGAAAAAATGGAAACTGAAAATGTCCGTAAACATTTCAAAATATTTGAATGCTAATAAAATGCTAATATAAACATTTAGTCAAAATTTCATGTACCTATGGTCATTTAATTTAGAGTTTCAACTCTAAAAATTGAACTTCTCTCTATATTAAGTATATTATATTTTGTCGAAAGGAAATTTTATAATTTTAATCCTCTAGATTGTGATACTGTTAATTTTAACCAACCGGAACGGAGGCAAAGTTTATATTACGTCCATCTCGAGCACTGAATATAATATTATATATCATATTATAATATATTGGTATCATGACACAAACCACCAATGCTCTATAATACGTGGCTCTTACCATCCCCCGCCCCTCAACTAATCCAGCGATAACATATTGTTACGAATATTATTACGATTGAAACTGACAGTTGCACCGAATCGGCGACCGTCGTCCAAATGACTAAAAATAATATTTCTATCAATATAACAACTATTTTGTAGGTTTACTCTCACTCTGAGCTCACAAGTCACAATCGTTGTTTATGATTATGAATGAACAACTTTTAATATAATATATCGTGTTGTCGTGTAGTGTAGTGTACCGTGTAATCCAGTCAAATTAGGTTTTCAGCTCGGAAAAATTCCCACCTAGCTGAATTTTGGTACAAACCTTTATGACATCGTTGTAAACAACGTGTAAAAAGTCGATCTCGATATCATGTACGCGTTAAAGGTTATTTGTGATCAAAGTTGTAATATGCTTGGCTCCTTGGAACCTACTATCGTAGTACTAATAGTAGATAAGTGGCTGCCAAGATATTATAGATGCAGGTCGCAGACACTTTATTTGATGTTGAAGTCGTGGTTAATGAATAAATAAAAGACAGATGTTGTTTATTGTGAATTTTATTATATTGTTCGATAATTTTCTAAGTCCAAAATAATGTTGTACAGAGTGGCGTGAAGGTGCTTGCACTAATGTGTGGTAGTACACGTCTGAAAACAGGCCGATTCGGGCTCCCTTTTATATGAAGTTCCCCGTACCCCTTGCCTATAGATACTGTATCTCGGCTCACGGATGTGATTTGTGTGAACATTGTTCCAGCCCACGCATTTTATGACTTCCAGTATAATTCTGTGTATTAAATTTGAAATAATCTTTTTAATATAATTTTAATATTTTTATAATGACTATCGTCGCGTACAGCGTTGTAATCAAAATAATCATATAGTATATATTTTTATATTTGAACATTTGTCTTATACAGAGCAATTATATGGTTCAGTGAGTTCCTAATATCTACCGTCTCTTAACCAAGACATTAAAATGTAATATTATTTACTAAACAGAAAGAACCCTTACCTCCGTTTCTATTATCCGATTTATGCCGAATTACAGTATAGTATAATTATGTACCTGTGTAATTTGTTTTATTGTTAAGTAGTAACTTGCTTACTACAAAGTTCACGGAATTTGCCTTTTTTTAATACCTCGATTTTTATTAGTCGTTCAATAAAAAGTTTTGGCTACAAATTTTAGAGGAAGTAATTACCTATAAAAAAGATTTTGTGACATTTTCACATAAAATTTATAGTTTTTGCGTTCAAGGCCAACAAAATGTACACTTTTAATGAAATATGATTTTTTCGCTAAAAACGAGTAGCCTTTGCGTTAATATCTCGCTGTATACTGGTTGTACAAAAAAAAGTTTTAAACAAAAATTGTAGAGGACAAAATTATCTACAAGATGGTATTATAATATATATTATATCCAATCGCAATTGTGGTGTACGAATTTTAACCGTACAAAATTACAATAATATTTAATAACGATAATAAGAATACATTCGTATTGTGCAGGATGTATTATGTACATTGTACATATTTCTGTCATCTGGATGCCAGGCGGCTAACTGGGTAGTCGTGGGGTAAAATGTTATTATAATATATATTGAATTTAAGGATTAAACGTCCTTTTCTTTGGTAACAATAGACGCTGCCGAAACCAGCTGCCAGTTGCACGTATACAATTGCACACTACACTACTATGGGATGATCATATTTAAAAAAATAAAATACAGGACAAAAATATTATCATATTATTATATATTTTAATAATTTAATAATATATAATATTTTTAAATTAATAAGTATTTATTATATTTATTTGTTGTCCGATAAGATAACGCTTGTGCACGGCATGGAGGTATAATTAGGCTATTATTAATATTTATTATTCATTAGTAGTGACTACTACATAGGCGTGCGCAGAATTTTTTCGTTGGGTATGTCAGTATTTATAACTCCCCAAAAACTCCTAAGAGCGTTGCATTCTCTATCGATTTTTCGTCAAAACGACTTAAACGTCTGACAAAAATTAAAGTACCTACTTATAGTTGTAGGATTTTAAAAATATAAAAATATTGGAATTGTTCAGTAGGTCTCCTTTACATCAGTGGGAGTGGTAATCGGAATAAAAATCCCCAAAAAAAAATCCCCGACCAAGAAAAAAAAATACCTAGACTACAATATTTCTCACAACCACATGCAAATGGTAGCACAAATATTTTTTGAACGTTAATTAGTATCTATAATTACCACATTATTAATATTTAATTACAAATACTATTATTATATTATACATATTCTACCATATTATATCATTCAAAAAAATGATATTTAGTGATAATAGAATATTAATGATAATATAATATAAATAATATTTTTATATGTTATGTTTTTACTGTGAGTAGGTGACTACATTCAATAAATTATTGTTTGATAATTATTTTATTATGTTTACAATTATTATTATTAATACCACTTATATTTTCAATTTTGTATAACAATTTTGTATACCTACTATGTTTTGAACTGTATTATTTGGCGTATCGATCACTCGAAATATATTTATCTGCTTTTTTTACTGTAAGTAGGTGCCTCGTGCCTACATTCAATAAATTATTGTTTGATAATTATTATTATTATTAGCAGTATTTTGTATAATATTTTTGTATAGGTAATATATATTACGTATATTAGATATAATACATGATTAGTAGATTTTATCATTTTAGTAACGTATCTTTCACACAAAACTAATACTAAGTTGTATTTTAAATGTTCCAAATTGTATATTTCATTAGTTTTATGAACTTTTTTTGCCCCGAGATTTTTTTTCCGTTCCTTGTTTTTAACTGTATTATTTGACGTATCGATCACTCGAAATATATTTATCTGCTGTTTTTACTGTAAGTAGGTACCTCGTGTCTACATTCAATAAATTATTGTTTGATAACTATTATTATTATTACCTATATTTTGTATAATATTTTTGTATAGGTACTATGTTTTTAACTGTATTATTTGACGTATCGATCATTAGAAATATTTTTATATGCTATATTTATGATGGTGAGACATGAGTAGGAAGGTACATTAACCATTCATTATTATTTTAATTTTAAACTACAATATTATAATTTGCAAATTTTTGTAGTTAAGTTGAAATTGCACATAATATATTATTGTAGTTTAAAACAAAATATTATTTATATTATCATTAATATTCTATTATTACTATATATACATTTTTTTAATGATATAATATAGTATAGTATAATATAATAATATAATATACGTATTTGTAATTAAATATTAATAATGTGGTAAATGATGGTTATAGATACTAATTAACGTTTAAAAAATATTTGTTCAACCATGTGGTTGTGAGTAATATTGTAATCTGGGGATTTTTTTCACCGGGGATATTAATTCGCATTTCGTAGGAATACCTATAATATATATTTTTTAATTTTGAAATATATTTAATATTGAAAGTTGACAAATTTATAGCATTTTAAAGTTTATTATCGTCAAGTATTATACTAAAAATTTAAAAAGTGCTCCAACCGATGCAAATTAAACTTGTTAATGCATTTAAACATCTTTACATTTTTAAAATCAAATCACTGGATGTATTAAAAATGTTGTTGTTTTAACTTTATACACTTTTGTTGATATAACACACCATATCAACCTACCCTAAATAGGTATTGGGTACCTAGTAGATAAGTGGATAAGTATTATAACTAAGGTAACAAATAAAATATAAAATATAATTTACAAATTTTATAGAATCGCGGAAAATTTTAAATACGGGCTCCACAGGGTGTTAATACAAATAACTCGCCATAGGTATAATGCGAAAAGAATAACATGCATTTTATTTAGCTTATCAATTGGTTTTAGAAATTTTCATTACATTGTAAACATTACTGTCGTCTAGACGCCAGGTGGTTAACTGGGTGGTTGTGGGGTAACAAGTTGTACATATATACAGAGTGTAACAGGAAGAACTGACAAAAAAAAAAAAAATGATGCTATTTAAACGTTTGAAAAAATTTGTTAAAATTATATGATTAGTAAATAATTTTAGATAAATACTCATGTTAACAAATTCCCAAAAATTAGAGCAAAAGTTATTTCATCTATCAGGTGGCTTTCATTTGGGCGAATGACCCAAAATAACATATCGTTTGGGCGAATTTATACATATCATTTGGGCGAAATTTACACGGACCTTTAATTTATCTAATACATCGTTTGGGCGAACTTTTGCTTGTAAAATGATGGTAATAGCGGTAAACCAAAGAAACATTTCAGCCAATCACCAATTTCTGAGTTATTGTTCAAGTAATGATTATGTAAAACAGTATTTTGCTGAATTTTCTTAAACCAATTTTGTGCAAGATGGAAGACACAGCAATTAATTTGGCATGTTGGAAAGCATTTAAGTATTGATTTATGAGCAGCAATTTCAAAATCCGAATAAAATTTAGTAATATTTAATTTAATATTTACTAATGTTCTACATAAATGAATAATTTCATATCACATTAATTCATATTGTTGAGTAGTTTTAGATGAGAGGAAACAAAATGCGACGGGTACATAAAACTTTTGCTTGTACACGTGAAGTGTATATAACTGAACAAAATGTTTTGGGGAGTAAGAAAAAGTCCCATCACCAAATACATATTCAGAATCGCATAACAATTTAAGATTAGTTGAGCATGTTATTATTATCATATTTTTTTCTTGATTAAAAAAACAAAACTGTTCATCATTAGAAGTAATATTTTCTTGAATTTCATAAAGTAAACGATATAATAATAATATTTAGCTGTAGTATTGTATACGTAAGTATGTTACTTCCCTATTATTCAATAATTTATAAATTCGCCTAAACGATCAGTTAATTTCTCGCCCAAATGATATGTGCTTTGCTCAGGCTTATTCGCCCAAATGAATGACGCCCCATCTATCAGATGTTCCTGTTACACCCTGTATATATATTGATTTAAGGGCTGGCCCGTCCTTTTTTTTGGTAACAATGGACGCTGCTGAAACAGCTGCCCGCTGCACGTAGGTATACTGTATACAGGTCGAGTAAAATATATTTAATATTATCATGTATCATTTTAATGTTCTAAACATAAATTTTACTGTCATTTATCGATTACGACAACGACGAAAGTCGATAGACGGTAAAGGTGAAGATGACACTAAAAGTGGTGTATCATATCCGAAAAAATAATAATTCAGGGGCTAAAATACTGTGTCTCCTGAAAATCGAAGTGTGTCCCCTGAATGACAAATGTGTGACCCAAGTTTTATAAGGTGATTTTAGTTTTGTAGAAATAACAAACATTAATCATTTAATATTTGAATTTACAAGTTGCCTATTTTGTTAACTTAAGTTACTTACCTACTTATTTTATTGGGTATAACACGATTGCGTATGAAAATGTATGCAACGTTGTCAAATTTATTATTTTTACCATTTACCTAGGTACCTAATAAATATCTAGAACATGTTCACTGCTTTAATAATCAATATAAAATAATAACATATAATGAGAATTAGTAAATAAGTAAAAACGTAAGTTTTTAATTTGGTAAAATAATTAATAACTAAATAGTAATAAAATAATTAATAATTAATTAAAACCGTCAATAAATTATTTAAAAATGCTTAAATTTGAATTCTCTGACATCTATAACCTACTATTTTTAAATATTGCATTACATTTTTGTGGATTTTATACCTAGTAGCCTTTATAATATTTTGATGTCTATTTAAGTCTTTTTTCGCTATTTACTGTATTTTCCCATTATTAACTGATTGTATAATCGACCTTGTCCGCATTTGTGTTTCATTTAATATTTGTATGACAACATGTGTGGAGGATGAGCACTATGAAATTGTCCGTTATAACACTTATAACTTATAAGTTCTATGAAAGTTTTCAGGTCCATTTGTGGTACTAACAATTATAAATAAACAATTAAGAATATATATATTGTATATTGTATAAATAGCTCACCGAGGATTCGTGATTGGTTCTTGAGCCCACATTTCTGGAGGAAATGGACATTCCGGTTCAGTTTATGTTACAATATACATAGTCTGAAAAATTGTGAGGTATTTTTCGTTTGGACACGTAGCCATTAGTTCAAGAAAATCATCCTCGGTTTGAGAAATGGAAAATATGCAAGAGCAAAGAATGATTTAAACCATGTTCCTAATTGGTCACTTTCATTATAAGCAATTCTTAATACTTGTTCATGTTGTATCTAAAATTTAAATATTAAATATTACTACACATAACATATTACACACGTAGACGATCAACGACGAACTGAAAACCAGAAAATAGCCTATATATCGGAAATAACAAGATTTCTATGGACAAGTTTGTTACAAAAAAAAGAAGAAATGATAATGGGTCAACTCAAAGAACTTAGGTACCTGACTTTGTATAAAATAACTAAACATACAGGTTCATAAAATAGGTATTTAAATTATTTTATGCAGTGTGTATTGAATTACAATATTGTTTACTATAAAATCTACCAACTGAAAAGTTAACCATAGTAAGAGCATCGTAGTTTATAATTTAATATTATAATTTGTCATAATATTATATAATTAGGTATAGGTACTATAGCATATTATAAATATGTATTGTTGGTTATTTTAAGTCTAAAATATGTTAGAATATAAAAAAAATTAAACTTATTAAACCGATAATAATCTAGTAATAATAAACTGATTATAGTCATAAATCGGATTTTAGAGAATTATATAGTTGTTTTGAATTATATAATAAACTAGCTGTCCAGGCCAAAGATTTGTATTTTTAATAAATATATTTGTACAAAATGTATAAACCATATTTCTTCTAATTATAATATTAATATAATATGTAAC
Organism: Metopolophium dirhodum; assembly: GCF_019925205.1. Classification (NCBI taxonomy): domain Eukaryota; kingdom Metazoa; phylum Arthropoda; class Insecta; order Hemiptera; family Aphididae; genus Metopolophium; species Metopolophium dirhodum. The sequence continues at coordinate 6,208,073 of NC_083560.1, forward strand.
AAATTGCAAACCATTTAGATTGACAAAAAAAAATTTATTTTTTCGTAAGCTAAAAAAAATCATGTGTAAGCTACCCTTTACCTATCTACAGCCTATATGAGTTGAAAATTCAAGCTGTATACACTCTTCAATTTTCAAGTAATAATCTATTGAAATAACTTTTATTGACTTTTTTAAAACCTTCCCCGTAGGCCGTAACTCGACCGATTTATTAGTGAAACCCGTATTAAAATAAGTAGAGTTCTTTTCGAGATATGCTCGTACATACAAAAAAGGGGCAGTGGTTCTCTACTAAATTATGCATGTTATAAACATATAAACTTTCCTCTTTAAAAATCTAAGCATACAGAGAGAAAAAGATACTTTGTTTTATAATAATTATTATGTTAAGATATAACTCAAAGGATCTGCATAAATAATAATATACATATAATATTATATTATAACAGTATATTATTTAACAAACCCAATATTATTTTCTGAACATAATAAAATTTGTTTTTTAAAAACCTTGAATATTCTTATAAACTATTTCGTTATGTACATAAATTATATTCTAATTTATGATTATAAGTGATAACATACAAACATTTTAAATATTTTTCAATTTACTACACACATACTAGGCTTTTACTGCTTTTAGTGATTTAAAATAATTACGGTAGATACAAATAATATTATAAGATATACTTAATATTATACCTAATCAGTGAAAAACACAATTTATATATTTACACTATTATAGTTATTAATTATTACCTATTCAATTATTACCATTATTATAACTATATTTTTAGTATAAAAAATATAAATAATATCATATAAATATAATATACCTATAATATGTATATTCAATAAAATATACCAGGCAAATATTTTCCAAATAAATATATTATATGCTCGTATGTTAAAAACAAATAAAAATGTACCTAAGTATATCGATCGATATTAAATAAATACATATAAAAAAAATACCGCTGGTGGTAAAAATCGTGCGGGGCTGGTTTTTAAAATTACCGTGATATTTCACAGCTGCGACCATTTTATTGCTGCTGTGTGTGGACACTCACAGAAGTATAGAAATAATAGAATGCACTTGTTCTGTTTTACCTCCACCACTCACCGCAACGCCAACAATACCGCAACAGTGTGTAGCCGTCAGAGGCGGAACTAAGGGGGTGAAGTCGGAAATTGATCGTACTGCAGGTGTACAATTTCGGTTGGGGTAGATTTTACTATGGACCTATTTCAAGTCTTTAGTAAGTTTAGTATCGGAAGTTAGAAGCCTATTTTTATTTCAAATAATTAATTGTTTATGTAAATTATGATGCACAGGTCATTTTATCTTTTTATCTGTAAGAAATCTATCGATTGCGATGCGTATAAACTCTTTTTTACAAATTGATTCCGCCGGTTATCAATCCACTGAATATTTGTCAATTATTTATTTTAATATAATAACAAAATGTAAAAGGCTTACATTTACATTTATGTTAATGTTATTTTATGATATAAAATATGTTTTATTTCATTAGTACACTCTATAACACTGTAATTATATGATAATTATTCAAATAACAAATAGATAATAGGTAGGTACCAATGATTTTACATAGTATATTTTATATTATATAAATCTATTAAAAAAAAATTACAATTTTACTTAAATTTGTAAAACTAACAATCACTAGGTACCTATATTTGAGTTATATTATTTTATTGCATTAACAAATTATTCATTGTATTTTATTGTTTTTTTTCCTGCCGTAATAAAATATATATAATTGGGTTATATATTGTCAGTTTTGGACGACAATGTTTTAATTGAAATTTGAAATATTTTTATTCAAATAAAAAGAAATACATATTATACTATTATGGTAAACTCTGTGTACCTACCTACTACCTATACGATAAAAATTATGTACAATAAGATACATCGGTTATTGTTCAATATAAACAGTCGGCGGAATTGATATTAAAACGGCTGGGTTGACCCCAGGGTCACACATAATGTGGTATTAAACTGTTAGTACCTACTTATGTATACAAAGAAGTTTAATAAGTGATAGTTTTACTTCAAAATAAAATATTACACAACCTAATTCATAATTGGAATTAAAATATTTAAAACTTATAGTTGATTTTATAAGTTTTTTATGTTGTGATCAAAATATTTGCCAATGATAACTAAATATTTGAATAAATATATTTATTTGTGCAAATTAATATGCTTATTAGTTGAAAACAATTACAGGAAGAGTATTTCATATTACTTAACTTTAATTTAATATGTAATTTACTTATATGCCAATATGCCGTGTACTAATATGTTTCACTGTTTATTTATTACTTATTTTAAATCTTAAAAGTATTTGAAATGTATTTTAAATATTTTCTGAATAGACATTTTACGTGGACATTATATTATGTGTATATTAACGATCAAGAGGACGCTACCCACCCGAATTATGAGAGCAAAAAAATGGTTCACGAGTTCTAATATACTGTAGTCTGTAATGATACTAAATTCTCCAAATTTATATTGACAAATAAAAAAGATATTATTAAATAGATTATCTATGCTTAAGCGTTCTAATTTTTTTGATAAATCCAATAATTTGTTTTTGATACGTTTTGAAAGTATTGAGTTTTTACCTACACATAAAAAAAGAACGAAATGTGTTTTCGAATAATTAAAACGCTTAAACACAGATAAAGTTTTCCTCTATTTACTGTAAATATTTGGAGATTTTATTTCAATTATCCACGTGATAGTATTCATTCGCCCAAAACACTTGTTTGTTAAATATTAGAAAATAATAAAAGTTTATTATGAATTAATAAATATCAAATACTCAAATCCCCTCTTATGAAACTACCTAATCCTAGTAGCAAGAGGGCCGGATACTGATTAATGTTTAAATTCCAATAACACACATAAGTATACTAAAATAATATATAATATTATTACCTCTACTATTATTACAATAGTATTATTACTGACTACTGTATTAGGACAATATCTGAACATCCGCGTGCTGAAATTAAAACGTTACTTGTATTTTAGTTGTTAACTGTTCAAGTGTTATGTAGTAGTTGTAGTTCATATTCGATTTTAGTATTTGATCAGTGTTTGCTGAATTACTTGTATGGGATCGAATTTTATTTTTTTGTATCTACCTACAATATTACATTAATAAAAATATGCAGGCGCGGACTGGCTGGGATGCTACAGCATCCCTTGCCCTAAAATATATTTGCCTAATATTATTTATTATATATTTAAAGACTATACACACCTTATGAACAGCAGATTGTTACCAACTTATGATTACTATTAATCTATAATATTGTACAACTTTGATTGAAAGTTAGTTATAACTTGGTACTTATTTACGTTTTTAACGTATATTCAATATTTTTTTAAAACAAAATACAATATATTAATATTTTATAAATAATCTACATGTATTTGTTTAAAATCCTTAACAGTAAAAATAATACCGACTACACCATATTTTGGGCGGATTATAATAATATAATAAGTATAAACTATAACCTAAACTATTTTGTTTTTAACTTTAAAATGTTTAGTCATATAGCCATATAGGTAGCATGGACTTTTATAGAAGATTGTTTTAGATTGTATATATTATAACTAATTATTAATAAATAGCAAAAACCACTATGCAATGAAGTTATAATGTGTGGTATGTGCAATACTAGGTCTATGTTCATTTTTAAAAAAAATATTTTGGTGTGAAATTAGATGTGCAGTAGCAAAATATCTTAATTTTAGTCCGCGCGTGTAAATATGGCACCAAGAAAAATCCGTGTTCAAAACGATCCGACATGCAGGAGAAAATTGATTCAGAGAATGAAAACCTTGGTAAGAAAAGAAATAGATTCAACATAAGTACCAATATATCAATAAAGTATAATAATATACTAAAAAAGTTTCAATTTTCCAGTAAAAACATTTTAAATTTGATAATTTATTCAATAAAATTTAAAACAAATTTAAATTAAGGATGGTACCTAGTAGATATAATTATTTAATACTTTTATTTATAACTTTTTTTCTGAAGGGTGTCTATTATTATTTATTACAGCGGCGGCTATCCTATACTCAAGGTGTATCCGTCGATACGTCTTATAGTTGGGTGGGTGGTCAATGGTCATGGACCACGGTGTGTACAGTGGGTAATGACTAATGACCCTAAATTAATAAAAACAATATATTTAATAATCCAACCGGTGGCTATAATTAGTGTAATATAATTAAATACGAATAGAAATACTAGGTAGTAAATACTAAATAGTAAATAGGTATATTGGAATATTGGATGTAGAAATTGTTTCAGTGTTTCAAATAAACTAATAAACAGTACAATTAAATTAGCTAAGAATATTATATTATATTATTATATTATGAATTATAAATATTATTGATTAATAAATAATCATTAATTAATGTTTATACCTACCTATAGTGGAGATATGATAGTTTTTATATTTTATGTTTCATTTATTCTGTGGCTATACAGTAGGAGGTAGTTATACAATATAGTTGAGTATTGACTGAAAAAAAATAATCACTAAAATATTATTTGTTATTGGTTATCGTGCTATCGTTAATCGATGTAATTATTACTTATTAGTTATTATATTGAGTAGAAGTATAAACTACGAATACCTATTTGAATTTAAAAATACAAAGTTATGTCTGATTGACCATTTTTACATGCAAATATAGTATAAAATAGGTAGTAAATTTAATAAAAAAATCTTAATTTATTTTAGATTCTAAGTGGAATAATGAGTTCTTTTTTTTACTATTTTTTTCTTTGTGTCGATAATCACTAAAAGGTATAATAAAGGCACAATAAATTTAACCTAACCAAACAATTTTCTTCTAAAGCATCTTTTCTGGTTGGAAAATGAATATAGTTCTGTACTTCGGGGGGTCAAAATTAATCAGAAATAGTTAGGAAAAACAAACAACAAATTAAGGAAAACTGAGATTTTCACGCAATACAAAAAAAATCGATTTAAAAAAAATAACTGTAGAAGCATTAAATTATCACAGAATGTTTTATATTATGCTTTTTGAACTATTTATAAATTATAACCATAAGAAAATTACGAGTTTTATTAGTTTTTAAATTTATTATTGTCGGTAAAAAATTTTTCATTCAGTCGAATAATTTGAAATTGTAATACATCGGTTCTCATCGTGCGTTTTTGTTACCTAGTGGATATTAAAAAAAAGTTGATCGTAAATCCTCAATAGTTTTTAAGAACGTCTGCAGTTAAAATTTTAACAAAATTCAACAAAATCACGAAAATTGGCAAATTAATTCGAGTTGGTATTTTATTCAAATGGTTTTATGTATATCTAAGATTTGAAACTTTCAAAATTACCTTAAAGTATTCCTACATTTAACAAAAAAAAATGTTCAGTAACAGGAAAGACTAATTAAATTTTTACGAGTTTTTAATTAGACATCGGATATTTACCCGTAATTTAACAAATTTCCATACAATTTTCTTATTTTGTCGTTATTCAAAAACCATTAACCAGTAGGTACTTGATATTATATTGAATGATTTGAAGGTTGAAGATATTTTGGATATTATTAAAAACTCATATTATCATACTTTATCTAAATTATTATGGTACACATAATTACATAAATATATAATTTATAAGATTTAATTTGACATACTGCTACTTATTGAAACTGATTTATACCAATATGTACTGATATATTTTACATTTTCTTTGTAATCAACATAAAAAGTTCCTAAATCCTAATTCTTGTACTACTATACTATTGAGAAAAATATAATGTTTAGTTAGTTTAAGTTTGGCCGATAAATGTAGGAAAATGGGCCGGTTGCTTACAGAAAATAGTGGTCCGAAACCCTTCCATTCCGGCCATGATTTAGTACTTATAATAATAATACTAATAAATATAATTTTTTTGATTTGTGTATTGTATTATTAAATCCTGTATGTCCTAATTAAATCCTAGTAGTAAACTAATAAATAATAATAATTAATATTTAATATTATTCAATATATTATTATTATAAAATATCATATCATAATATACTGATAATATAATTGTTTGGACAGCAGGTCTGAAGCAGACTGTCACGGTTTCCTACTAGCCTGATGTTGGCCTGATTAAGACTAGAAAGAAGTGGGACAGTGATGAAAGACAAAGAAAGATATGATGAGACATCACGACGTAAATTGACGATATTAATTTATAATATCGTCTTAATAATTCGTACAACAAATTGGCTAGGGGTGGGCGCTTATGACTATACTAAATAATAACATAAAATATATCTTAACATATGGATAGTAATGATTGGTAACGTTACGTGACCCTGGGTTGAGATTTGAGATAGGGATCGTCTCCCGGCCAGGGACGATCTAAAAAAAAACCATGGAGGGGGGGGGGGGTGTAATATTCAAAATTGCCGATTACAATTTAAAATCAAAAAATTTGTTAACTTTAAGTTATTTTTAGTTACATGCTATAAATTTATAATTTCTTTACTACCTTATGTTTCAATTTTTAGTTTGAACTAAATTTGAAGTTGAAACTTAGAAATACCTAACTTATTATTTTTTTACTATACAAAAAATATACAGAGTGTATCTTATGACATTGTACGCAGGTTTCTCTTAACAATTATGGATCGATGATAGGGAGTTTCGTTAAGACAAAAAAAGACACGTATTTCTTTATTTTTAACATGCAATTTTTTATAACATTTTCAAAAATTTTCAACACGCAGTTGTACCAATAATAAAATCGACTTTATTTTTTTAAATGGTAACCACTATATTTTTTTAGTCAATCATTTATTTAGATATTGTGTTCCTGTCTCTAATTACGTACGTTATATATATATATGGTAATTCCCCTTTATTCTATATTTTATTAGCAATTTTGGATATTTTATGTAGTCTTTTTAAAATATTACTTATTAAATACGTGACTGGTGGTGCATAATAATGGATTGTTCAATTGACCTCCTTCATTATTTTAATTATGTACCTGCATATAGTTGGTAATTGATAGGTTTATTATTATGTTCGTTTTCTTATTTCTATTATTCCTTATACCTATGTTTATTATTTGCTATACATTGTAATATTATATTTTTATTATTAATTATACCTATTACCTATGCTCATTATTTAGGAGTAGTAAACGGATATTATCCATTACAGGCGTATTTCGTTTGACTGGCTAATGAACACAACGTTATAAATTATAATATGCGATTATACGTGAATATCAATTTAGCATAATATTATTGCGCCTTCGGTAATGCAACGCAGCGAATATGGTAGGAAATACTCAAATACAGTATACTACATGAAATCGGTAAAAATTGCTTTATTTCAGAACACCTTTATCCGATGCATATCCATCAGACAATCGGGTTTTAGTTATGATCACGATCCACAGATTAATCCTGATTGAAACTACGATGCATTTTATAGAACATGTTTTATCATTTCGATGGCAATACGTACCCACAGCGTTACATTGCCGAAGTCGCAATTATATTATAATCGACCGCTAATGATAAAAGTGCGTGCGAGATTGTGTGTGTATATGAGTGTGCGTGTGTAACGGCCGATGATATTATGGAGGACCGGTACGAGACGTCAATAATATTATAATTTATTGTTCCGTTTTCGGGCGGCAACAAGATAATTGGATTTTTATTTTATATGACTTACGCTATCAAGGCATGCATTTAAAATTATTGATGTATAATACTTGATGATATTATTGTGAAGAAAGCAATTTATATATTTACGATTTACCTATTTACGCGGAATCTTGTTTTAAATTTAAAATTTTTTTTTTTTGTCGCAGCGCTTTTGAAAATTACTGATAGAATTTCACTTTTGACCCCACAAAGTACCAACTAGAATTACTTTCCTATCAGAAAAGATACTGTTGAAGAAATTCCAAGCACTTTTACTGTCCTAAAATGATGACAGACACAAAAAAAAAAATTAAAAAAAAACACATTATTGTAAAATTAATACATTCATCGTTCCACTCAGAATCTGAAATTGAAAATGTCTGTAAACATAAAATTTTATTTGTTGGGTAAAAAAGCGTGAAATTTTAATATAAGGCTCCTGATATATCGTTCTAATAGCCAGTTGAAAAATATTAAAAATACATAGTCACAATTTTTTTTTATAAGAATTTAACAATTTATTCTTTCTAAATTTTAAACAAATTAATAATGTTTTAAATAAAAATAATATTTTACTCGATTATGTTATAACTAACTCAGATACCTGCAATGTTTCCTTAAATACTTCACCTATAATTAATGTCGGTTTACATTACCCTCCTCTTAATATTAACTATTAATTTCCTTACCTTCATATACATAATCTGATACATCATGAAATATTATATAATGGAATAAAGCTAATTACAGAAAAGTTATTCCCAAGTTAAGTGCTATAAATTGGCATAATATTTTTCAATTTAAAGATGTAGATTATAATATAAATTTATTTTACTCTTGACATTTTTTCAATTATAAATTATTTTGTTCCAACTATTTCAGTATCTAATAATTCAAATTTTCCCACATGCATAAGTCATGAATTAAAATGTATCATTAAAGAAAAAAAAATTATACCACTTAATTTTTAAAAATTCTAATAATTTTTCTGATTACCTTAAATTTTCTAATTTAAGAAGCAAATCTAAAATGATTAGGCAGAGACTATAATAATTATATGAACAAAATTCAATACAGAATAATCCTAAATATTTTTGGAAATTCTTTAAAGGCAAAAAATCTCATAACTCGATTCCAAACAATGTTTAACATTCTAAACAAAAAATTATAATAAAATTATTGCAAACAATGGTCAAGATATAGTTAGTTTTTTTTGGAAAATTTTTCTCAAACGTATACAAAAAACCTCTATTAAATATGTGAGACATCTATACTATTGAATCACCTTTCTGTATTAATAACTTTGATACATCACTCGAAGATGTTTTTTATGAATTAGATAATCTAAAATTAAATTTGTCCATCCAATTTTAATAACCTCTATACTTCCAAAAATATTTTTAAAAAAAGTGGATAAGTGGATGTCGCTCTGCTGTACAGTAGGTTACTGTAATGGATGGTGTTAAATTTGAATTCAATGATATAATATCATTGTATAAGAAAAATGATTCTGAACGAAAACGGTCAGTCAATCTATGATATTATCAAGTATATTTGATGATATTATTGTGAATAAAGTAATTTATATATAACCTATTTACGTGGAGCCTTGTTTTAAATATTCAATCCTTAGCCATAAAAGTTAAACATTTTATACATTTTTAACTACAAAATAATTAATAAATTATAAATTTGATAAATGTTGTCAAAATTTGAACTTTAAAGAAAAGAGATTTTGCGTTAGAAAATGCTGCCGAAGGTAAATTAAAATCACCAAATAATAAAAATTCAGCATTCAGGTAATTATTAACATATTACCCACGATAAATAAGAATAAATAAGAAGTATACAAATCCACTGATGAACTGATAGGAAAATATACGGAACTAACAATACATATTTTATTATCTAATTTTATTAAAACAAATTTACAATTTCTAATGAACAAGAAGATATATTTAACATATTATGTTCTATAAAATGTTAAAATATTATGCTCTATAAAACATCAAAATATGCATTCAAACATCGTATTTCATAATAGTAAAACATATAAATAATTTAAATTAAATAAAAGTGGGCTAGTGGGAACTATTCTGCTGTACATAAGGTGTTATGTGGGACAGATTAATGGATGTGTTAAATTTGAATTCAATTATGAAAAATCAGCGTATTTATGTATATTTTATGATATTAATGCTATTAAAGTAATATATTTTATTATCAGTAATACAGAATGTTACTAGTATAACCAGTCAATATGAAATTGTTACTAAAACTTTTACAGGGGTATTTTATTGATATCTAAATTAGCATTATTTACATAGGTAATATAATAGCAAATGTTTTCTAATACACCCAAATTATTATTTATTTAAATTAATAACAGCAACTGAAGATGGTTTAAAATGTTTAGATATATATGTACAAGAAATAGATGTTTTCAACAGTACAATTGATTATATATTAGAAAACCATTCAGATTTGCTAACCTTTCCTTGCCCAGAACACAAATCAGACATTTTGACAACCATTTTGAATCTTTGCTATGTTCTAGGTGCCTGGTAGCTGGTTGTAATTTATAACTGTATAGTAACCAGTGGTTATACTAATTTATTGTAACTTGTATAGTGTATTAGTTGAATTTGTAATTTGAAATTGGAATCAATGAAAAATTACTATTTAGTGGATACTGGATACTGGAAATTTGTGATAATTTGATCTATTTCCATAAGTATCCACTAATAGCCCTAGTATTGCTAAAAGGATAAATACCCCAATGTAGATCCGTGACTACCACAGATATAAACATAAAAATACATGTACGTAAGTACGTTTATACATCTGACTTTTAGCTACTGACTTGTACTTTGTAGACATTAAGAGGATGTCACACCCGCATGTGTTGTCGTCATACAAATGTACAACATACCAAAAACTGTTTTGCGCAGGACAACTTTTCTTGCACCATATTTGCTGAAGAACTACCAAAATTTCACAACACGTAAAGAAGAACTTTATCTGTGCAACATCGTGCTTTTTTTTAATAGCACTATCTAATTATTTTTTATAAGCAAATGAAAAAAACAAAAAAACCAAATGTTTAGAAGCAAATAACTTTTATTGTATTTATGTTATCTAAAATATGGGCACGCTGTTGCATAGATAAATTTCCACCCTATATGTTCAGAAATTTTGGAGCTACTACTATAAACACAGAAAGATAAAAGTTGTACCGCGCGAAACAGTTTTTGCTATGACGGAGACAACATATAACGGGACGGTGTGACAAACTCTTAAAGTCTTAAATAATATTAACGAATTATCAGCTATAATTTCTTATCACGGGGCCCACCACAGTCCCCATCGAAGGTGTATCAACTATCAATACACCTTATCCCCATCCCACGTGACCTGCCACGCCCACTTGTAGCGGTTATCAGCACGGCTGCTACCTACAGCCGTGGTTAATGGTTATCATTCAGTTATTTGTTTACAAGCTTACAAAAATAATAAATTGCCGAATGTCGGATGTCTAAAGTACTCTATTACTCTATAATAAATCTATATTAAACATTTGAGTACGAGTGTCGGAGTGTACCAGACACTACCAGTGACTATATAGTGAGTATTGAGTAGTGATCATCGTGTATTCATGGATGATGGCCGTGAACTTCAACTTTCTTCAAATTCATAAATTGTCGTAGCGTTTAATTCAGTATTTGATTTATATAGGTAATTTTCTGTTTGCTATGTATTAAAGAGATGTTTCCACCACAAAAACATAGAATAAAGACATCCAACATTTTCCTAACCTTTTTGGCTGTTTGTTTAGTTTTGGCGAACATTGCATTCGTCCATGGTAAGTATTTACACATTTATGTCTGTACGCATAGCAGGGGCGTAGGTATATATTATTAATGGGGGGGGGGGGGGGGGGGGGTTTCGACTTAATCTACATTTTTATTTGAAAAGGTTAACGTATAAAATACGTGTGTCGCGAGTAAACTCAAAAAACATGTGTGTTGACGTCGGTCACCGTGGCAAGATCGTGAACATCAACTATGTGTTGACATTGGCGATTGGTAGTGAACGTTGTAAATATAAATGACAAAACGAAAAACAATTTTAAGTTGACCCCCCCCCCCCCCCTCCCTTACCTACGCCCCTGACGCATAGTATACATGGTGATTCACCAAGCATGCACATTCCCATTTTTTCTTTAATACAATTAATACCTAATTATTATTTTTCCTTGAATTTATTTTGTCAAATTCTAATAATTCATTGGAATTATTGGATAGGTAGATACCTTAAAAGTCATATCCAAAAATACTAACAATATTTGATGCCATGTAAAGATTATCCTATGACAAAATAAATTTAATTGTTAATTTATCTAAATCAAAATTTGAATGAGTAGTCATTAAAATCTATATATCTACTACAAAAACAAATAAGGATAATTGATATAAATTGAAATATATGAATATTAAAATTTGCTCTTTAAGTATAACTTATTCCAAAAAATTAGAATTTAATAAATATACAAACGCAAAGAAATGGGGGTTAACATGCTTGGAGAATATATTGTTTAATGGCAGCGATTCCTATCCGCTAGTAATATTTCATGTTCGTTTTATAAATCACTTACAGGGGATATATCAGATCTACTAGACGATAAAATTAATTGTATTACTTGGTGTACTTTAAATGTCCAAGAACAATCGAAATGTTTAAATTTGTCTGCAGCTGTTAATAGAGATAGACAAAGATTTAACCCAAGAGATTTTATGGAACTCGTTTGTAAACCGGTAAATATTTAATTTTGGACAAATTAAAGGTACCTATGTACCAGTTTTGTGATATGCCTGGGTAAAACGTCCAATTCAAATACTTTATAAGTATTCAAACATAATTTATATTCTAAATGTTTTGAAAAATAATCTAATCTTGTTATACTATTACTATCAGATAAAATGTTTACAGTTTATTGTGTAATATTGTCGCATATGTATATATTATGTAATTGTAGATTTATAATAGTCTTGTGCTGATAGTCATATAAATAAATAAAAAAATTTTTTGAAAAAAGTATTCTACAATTCTAAGTACTAAAATACTTTCTGAAAGTAATTGTATTTAAAATCAAATACGTACCGTCTACTGATTTTGAAATACTTCTTTTGTCTTGTTTTATATAATACTAGCTGATCCCGTGCACTTCGTTGCCCATTAAAAATACCAACGCTATATGAATAATATGTTTTTTTATAATATAACGGTAACCATAACAACAATTTTAAACCAAAAGCAACCAATAATTATTATTATTTTATCTTCAAAATCCATGGCAACCATTTATAAACAGAAATGTCTATAGGAAATCTTAAAATCCCTGTTTGAGCACCTCCCGGGGTTGGTCCTATCCCTTTTTAAATTAACCTATCTTCTGCCAAGAGGTCTAATCTATCCAAATGTTTCCATGTACTACATTGCCCGACAACTAATAATTATTATTATAATAGCTTCAAAACCCATGGTAACCATGGCAACAAAAAGACACAGACAGACATACATTCATTTTTATATATTATATAGATTTACCATTTTTAATTTAATCACTTTAAATAGAAAATATATTTTTAATAAAAAAAATCCATTTTACCATTGTTGGAACTTTTCTGTTTGGCATACTTGTTTGACATACTCAAAATGATGGTGAAGTCAGAATTTGGCAGTCAAACTTAGTTTTAAAGTTATAGCTAATTTAAATTTATAGTATTTTCATAGACATACACCTTTCATCACCCGCTCGTACAATTAAAATCGAAAACATCCCTTGACTTGTTACGTATATCTTTGAGTGGGTCTTGGACTTAAATAGCTATAACTTCAAAACTTATTTGACTGCCATATTTTGACTTCCTCGTCGTTTTCAGCATAATTAACCATACGTTAAAACAAAAACAAAAAAATATTGCAAAAAAAAGATGTCTAGTAAAAATAAAATATACCAAAATCTTAAAACATCTAGTATTATTTTTTTACTGAGTATTCAGATATGTATTTTTAAGATTGAACATTTATAATACAATATGTCAATTATTATAATGTTGTGCATTAATCTATTTTATGATAAAATACTTGTATATTGCAAAATCATGCACTCATCAGGTAGAATCTTAAAGTAAAAATATTGGTTAGATAAATTACCCTTGAGCATAAAGTCCATTTTTACATTATTGACCATCATTTGTTCAGTAGATTACTACAAGGTTTCTAATAATTATTGAAAATTTAGAAAAAATCAGAAAGTCTGAAATATTCTATTAGGAGGTTACCTATAATACTTATATGTAATATGTATATCATGGACAAAATTATAGTTGTAATTCCTATGTTTTTAAAGTGCTTAAAATAATAATCAATTACAAAATAATTTATAATGATGACTTATTATATAGGTACACCCATAGTGATTTGTTTTAAAATTGTTTTATCAACATTATGGTAATTTAATTGTTTTCATTAGAAATAATCATGTTCAATAATCTTTTTATTGAGCTAAAATTATTTCTAATGAAATCATTTTATTAACATTATGGTCATTTAATTGTTTTTATTAGAAATAATCATGTTCAATAATATTATTATTGAGCAAAAATTATTTTATTTCTAAATTAAATATATTTTCAAAATTTTCATTCAACCTTAAGAAAAATGCATATGTTATTTTTTAATGAGTTGGTAAAATACAATTCTTACCAATCCTATAAAATATTAGTACATTTAAATACAGTATATCTGAGTCTGTTGCAATCTACAGTTTGGAATCTCTTACTGTAAACTTTTTATATCAAGAATTTAGTTAAAAATCCTGAGAAATTATCTGAAAGTATATAATATATAACTTTTAGTATTTATGTATTAGATAATATATAATATGACGTGTTTGTGTATGCCTATGATATGAATTATAGAGGCAGTTAATATTAATAATAATGTAACAAAATCGTTGTGATACTAAATCTATTTTATAATATACTTATTTAGTTATATATGTAAACATTTTTATTATTGAATACTTAACTTGAAATGAAATTTTCTCATACAGATTTAATTGCATAGTAAAAATATTATAGATATTTTTTTGAATTATTGTAACCAAATAACTCATATATTTTTGGGTTAGCATAAATTTAGTTGATACATAATATAATACACTTATTAATCTATTTAATCAAAACATTTTAGGGACTTAATAAAGATGACTGTATGATGAAGTTAGATAACAATGCAGCAGATATTTTGAGTTTAGATGCTGGAGAAGTATTTGTTGGTGGCTGATATAATGGTTTGATACCATTAATGCAACAAATATTTGAAGGTATAAATAAATAAATTTTAAATACAATTTACACTTATTACCATGTTTAGACATATTTTATTTACAAATTTAAATATTGTTTTATAATTTTTTTTCAGATGGCTCTACTGAATATTACTCTGTTGCTTTAATAAAAAAAAACACCTTAAAGGATGTGTATAACCTTGGGGATTTGAAGGGTAAAAAGGCTTGTTTTGCTGGGGTCGGTACTCAAGCTGGATGGAATGTACCAATAAATACTGTAAGGTTAACCATCAATCAAAATTGATTAATCTGTTTTCTAATAATATTTGAGTTTTTGTTTTCAGCTTATTTCTAAAGGCTATATGAAAATTGTAGACTGTAATAACCATGTGAAAACTACTATAGAATTCTTTGGTAATAGTTGCGCTGTAAATTCATTACTTGCCATGTACAACCCAATGGGTAATTCATTTTTATATTTAATACTGTTACTAATTATAATTTAATATATAATATATGTATGTATTATATATGCGTGTAAATGATATATGCTATAAACCATAATTTAGTAACTGAGAAATATGATGTGTTTATTTATGAAGGGGTTAAGTTTAATTTAATACCATGATAAAATGTTTAGTAAATAACATACTGAATATATTCAGCACATTTATTCCTCTTCCTTATTCTCAGACATAAAAAGTACTTATTTATCAACATTTTTTTAGGTGATAATTCTGCCCGTTTATGTATTCTCTGCGCTAGCAAAGTTTCTGGCCAAAAATGTACATCAAACGATCCATATGCTGGTGACGAAGGAGCGTTCAGATGTTTAATTGAGACGGGTGATGTCGCATTTTTACGACATACAACTGTATTGGAAATGTTAAAGGATCCATCATTATTCAGTAAGATATAAAATATAACCAATCATTCTATATATTATATTAATACAGTGTGATCACGATAAGTGGAAACACTCAATAACTATGTGCAGGCTTTATATATTTCAATTCTGCTTTTTCGGCTAACTAATAAACATTATTATACACATTTTCAAATAATTAGACTATTTTTTTGACAGTTAACTTTGTGCATGCGCACAATAACTTTTTTTTTTAAATGGCATGATCCATTTTTGACCACAAATTATTTTTTTTGGTATTTTTTAATGAATTTTAGTGGTTGAATTTCTTTTCTAAGTCAAAAAATGACCGAGTTATAGCAATTTGATTTTACGTTATTTGCACGGGTATAACAGATTATAAAATACGTAGTTGATAATAATAAATTTCTTCTTTATGAAATATCTGAAATATTTTTACCAATTAAAACTTAAGGTAAAATCAGAGAAGATGATTTAGAATTATTATGTGTGGATGGTTCAAGACGTCCAATTAGTGAATACAATACCTGTAATTGGGGACCAGTGCCTACTGATGCTATTATGACTACATCCGCCAAAACATCTTCTGCTCGTATTTCATACCAAAGATGGCTACGGGTATTTTGTACCATTAAATAATTTGCATGATAAAAATTTCAAAACATTAAAAAAAAATGTTTTTTTTTTTTTTTGTTTACGGCCTTTTAGACCAAACATCCAAACATAACTGCCTCCATTTTTCACGGTTTTGTGCTAGCACATGCCAATCTTCCTCCGGCAGAGAAACTGCTACATCCTTCCTGACACAATCCTCCCATCGCATTCGGGGTCTTCCTAGTGGTCTTTTCCCTCTTGGATTCTCTTGTAAGACCGTCTTTGTCAAAGCATCAGGCTTCCTCCATACATGACCTGCCCATTCCAATCTTCTTCTTTTTATCTCCTTAACAATATCCGGTCTGTTATATAGGTGATGTAATTCCTCATTATGTCTTTTACGCCATTCACCTGTTTGCAGGTCACGACATGGTCCATAAATCCTTCTTAATATTTTTCTTTCAAAAACTCTCAGTTTTGACTCTTCACTTTTCCTTACCGTCCAACATTGTGCTCCGTATAGTACTATAGATTTTATTAGTGTGGTGTATATCTGAAGTTTAAGTGTCTTTGAGAGAATTCTTGACTTAAGTAAGTTATCCATTGCATAATAACACTTGTTACCCATTTGGATCCTTTTAAGAATTTCATACTCCATATTATTTGATTGAGTGATCATTGAACCCAAATACTTAAATTGTGGTACATTTTTGAAACTATAAGGTCCTACCTTGAGAAACTCCTCGGCTTGTTTTCTGTACCGTTGTCTACTCATTTCCATATATTCTGTTTTCTCTTCGTTAATTTGCAATCCTACTCTTTTCGCCGCTGTTATAAGTCTTTCGCACATACTTTTCACTGTATTTATATTTAAAAAAAAATGTATTAGAGCAAAAAAGCTAAATACAAAAATATTGTTGTCTTAACACTTGTTTAATGCCATACTTTAAGAAAATCCCATAAATACTATAACTTACATTTTGCATTTTGTCAATTTCCATTAGCTGAGCAGTATCTTTTTATAACTTTTAACATTATTTAAATTGTATTTCATTAGAAAGTAATTGAATTATATGGAAAACCAAGATCTCCACAACAGTTCACATTTACGGGTCCTGACATATACTGGGCAGGAGGATTCATTCAATCTCAGTCTCAAATCCACAACAATATTACCAAAAGTTTTGATTTATTTGATTCTTCAGTTTATGACAATCACCACAATCTTTTGTTACAGGTAGTTTATAATTATTTGAAGTAGAAATTGCAAATAAAAGCATGTACATAAATATAACACTAGAAATTATTTTTAAATAAAAATTAAATTTAGACGTATTTTGTTTTATTCTTATAATTTAGTAGGTTTTATTAGCATAAATATAACAATTTAAAATTTGGTTAAAAATTAAAAATGACATACTATTTTATAGAACTATATTTAGTTTTGTTTCAATGAAAATAAATACAACATTTACACTTTATGCTAAAATACATTTTATATTTATAAAAAGCAAAAATTAAATTAATATCGTATACATTTGTCATTAGTAAAATAGGAAAACAATCGCGATAATTTCTTAGAATCCATTGTGTTTACTGTTTATAGAATAAAAAGCCAGTGTTAAAGAGTGCTGTAGCTGATACATTATGTTATCAATTAATATAATTAAATGAATTTGTATATTTAAACAAATTAACAATTATTAAAAATAATTAAAAAATATTGCTTTTATATATTTTTCAACTTTTCACGAAGTACCATTTTATTGTTGTAGGACTCAACAAGAGGTTTACGGCTCTTGGAAGAAACCCAACAAACATATACAAGTTATTTAGGAGAAGCCATGGACATTATACTCGGAGTACGGTATTGTCCTGTTTCCAAAATGACACTCTGTGTAACGTCTGAGCCAGAAATGGATAAATGTATTAAAATGAAGGTAAATATATTTAATATATTATACATATTTATTTTTTTACAAGTTTATTATTAATTTTCTTTTTGTATGCAATAGTTGGCTTTAAGACTTCAACTTTTGGTTCCTGAATTGCATTGTTTCCGAGGTTACAGTCATGTGCATTGTATGCAAGCCATTAGAAATGGGTATGTTAAAACTCAATTGTTATCACTCTATACAGTGAACAAACAAATTAGTAACATTTATGTCTTGTTGTGTTAACAGAAATGCAGATGTTGCAGTGATGGATGCTGGCGATATTTATACCGCTGGACTGCATTATGATGAAATACCATTTATCACTGAAATGTATGATCTACCTGAACCAGAATATTATGTTGTTGCTGTTGCAAAAAAAGAGGATCCGGATACTGAAATATCATTTTTAAAAGGTTTATTTCAAACTTATTAAAAAATCTAATGGGTCCTGGTGTGACTCGGTGGTTGGCCTCTGTCACTAACGTGTTCTGAAGTCAAGCAACTAGACATCTCTAGTTCCCGAATGAGTAACTACTCGGGTTTTTAGTAACGAATCCTCACCCCACATACATATGTTCCTCGACCATCTATAATCCCCCTACAAAAAGCTAATGGCCATAGTTGTCGATGCTTAAGATTAATAAAATAAAAAATCTAAACAAATACTATACTGTTGCCAACAATTTTAGGTAAAATGACATGTCACTCGGGTTTATATTCTGGTGGTGGATGGATAATACCAATGGCATTTTTGTTGAGTAATGGGTGGATACGAAGTTATGGATGTGACTCAATACAAGCTGCCTCTGAATACTTTAGTAAATCGTGTGTACCCGGTGCATTAAGTAATGAATATAACCCAGGTTTACCGTATGATAACCTTTGTCATCTATGTAGAGGTTCTAGTTATCGGTACTGCAGACGTGATGCCACTGAAGACTTTTATGGCTACACAGGTAAAGTTGCTTTAGAATTAAAATGATTATTATATTATTTAGTAATTATTACTTATATTAAAAATGAATTTATAAATTATATTTTTTTTTTCCTAGGAGCCTTAAGATGTTTGGTCGAAGGTGGTGGAAATGTAGCTTTTGTCAAACATACCACAGTGTATGAGAATGTAGGTGGAAGACGCAAACAGTTGTGGGCAAGAAATACTTTAACTAATGATTTTGAACTTCTGTGTCCTGATGGTAAGTTTCTGTGTACTAAAACTGTACTAGATTGTAGGTTTTTGTTCTGCGTGTTATTTATAATGTTTTTAATTTAAAAAAAATTCTGATTTCAATTATTTACCATTGCTTGGAAGGAATTTATAATGAGTGTTTGGATATGAAAAAATAATATTGTTTTGAATCATTTGTATTCTGAGGTTATGTTTATTTTTTTTTTAAATTTGAGTCAATTCAAATGTTTCTTTTGAACTGTAGAATAAATTCATACAAATTAAAAGCACAGAGAAAAAAATGTATAAGAAATCAAGATTTTTTTTTTATTAAATGTAAATTGAATACATCAATATTCAATTACATTAACCTACTCTGACGAGGTATACTATAAACCTGCTATACAGTTTCTGTCTAGCAACTACAGATAAAATTTGTACAACTATCTAAGTAAACACCCAAAACTCAATAATATAAATAAAGTAATTGTACTTTGCTTTAAATATCAAAATGTTCATCATTAAAGGGGGTTATAAAAATGCAATTTATTTAAATACATATTGTTTATCCATTCAAATGGGTATTTCTGTATTCAAAAATATGTATTGCCACACATGGTAGTTGGGATGGTAATTTTTTCTGACTACCATATTTTATTCTATTTCAATTTAAAATTTTTTATAAATGTATCATAATAAAATATTTCAGCTTACAACAGGGTTGTCGGCAATTACTTTTTAAGGGGTTCAGATGATTTGAAAAAAAATGCTAATGTCCAAAAAGCTTGTTTTTTAAATTTTTTTTAGAATATTAATCCGGGTCTACTCAGAAAAAAATAATAATAATAAAAATTAGCATTAAAGTAAAATATATTTGACGGTTCGCATTTAATTCCAAGTGCCGGCTAAAATCATGACTTTTATTTTAACTTTCAAACATGCATTTTAAGTATATTGTATTTTCTTAATTTTATATACAAAATGCCTTTACGGTTTAAGCCTTGTATAATAATATTTAATATAACCAGTAGCTGATTTAAAAAAACTTATATTAGGTATAAAAATAGTTCAAATATATAGTTATAATAATTATAATTTAATTTTAATACCTACTTTTGCTATCTTTAATAATAGCACAAACAGGCATTTTATTAAACTACATTAATTTACAATAATTTTAATAAATTTATAATATTATAGTATAATGTTGGTATTTAAAAATGTATTTTTATGCAATTCTTCTCTTAAAGATATTTAATATCAAAATTAAGTTGTCATATTTTATATTCATCTTAGGCATAAATAATAATAACAAATAGTAAATAACATTTGTGTTGTATTTTATTTATAATTAGAGAGATTAAACATTTTTGACAGTCACATATATCTCATCATTGTATTATGATTTATTGCTATATTAATTATTCTAAAAAAACTAATCGAATGTGTATTATAAATGCTTTATTATGGTCTTGAACTATTATAAAACTGTAGTTAAAAGTTCAATATTTATTGAATACTCACATTTTTTGCTTAGAGATTTAATGTAGGTACTTAAAAGGAACATGACTTAATAAACTTCAATTATTTAAACAAAAGAGATCTTTTTCTATTTAATTTAACCTAGTATGTTATTTACATTTTGCTGTGACAGAATTAATAATTGTTTCAACTTCTCAGTGTCAATCCCATTAAATATCTATAACAGTCAATGACTTTTAACCTAATATGATGAGAAGTAAATTAGGCACAAATCTAGAAATTTGAAATGGCAGGGACTACATTTTTTAGAATCAGTATTTATGTTGATGGTATATTTATCAAAATAATTTTGTCAATAACAAAAATTGTCCAAATACTTTAAATTTTAGAATTTTTTTTTTTAATATTGTGTTTATTTTTAGAAAAATTGTATATTAGCAGCAGAATAAATTGATGTATATATTTAGCAACAATATAATTTGTTTTATTTTACACAGGTAGATCATCGATTCATGATTATAAGAGGTGTAGCTTGGGTAAAGTGAAAGCTAACGCTGTTATAACTCGTGGAGGGGAAGCTTATAATCATACCGAAGTGATGGCATTCACCAATCTGTTTATGGCTGCCCAGCAGTGGTATGGCATGAAAACTACTATTGACAAGTTTACGTGAGTGGTTGACAATCTTTGTCTTCGACCTACTGTACAATATTAAATATGTTTTAATTTCAGTTTCAGTATGTTCAAGTCACCAGAACCGTACAGTGATCTTATTTTCCAGGATGCTACCCAGCAGCTTGCATCCATTGATAGTTCACTAAGACATTATTCTGAGTGGTTGGGGGAAAATTTCATGCTGGCACGTCGTCTTGTCGACTGTCGCGCACCTGGTAGTAATTTGTAATAATTAGGGCTCGGATGTTTATAAAATTGCATATTTTTTTCTATTTATCCAATTTAATGCTCACCTAGATACAAATTTAATTCATGTTCTACTGAATCAAAAAATACTATTTTTACTTTGCATATT
Source organism: Metopolophium dirhodum (assembly GCF_019925205.1). Classification (NCBI taxonomy): domain Eukaryota; kingdom Metazoa; phylum Arthropoda; class Insecta; order Hemiptera; family Aphididae; genus Metopolophium; species Metopolophium dirhodum. The sequence goes on from NC_083560.1 coordinate 6,230,273, forward strand.
TTTGCATATTTAATGGTTTTGTATTTTAATAACATATTTAGGGATTTTAAAAAAACAATTTAAATTTTTGAACTATATATAAGTTTTATAGTGGTAACTACAATCTACCACGCATTGACGTAAAATATAAATGTTTATTAATTTAGGGCTCGGAAGTTTATAAAATTGCATAATTTTTTCTATTTATCCAATTAAATGCTCACCTGGATACAAATTTAACTCATGTTCTACTGAATAAAAAAAAAACTAATTTTAAATATTTTTGCTTATTTAATGGTTTTGTATGTTAATAGCAGATTTTGGGATTTAAAAATTAAAAATTAAATATTTATGTTTTTTGTGCATATATTGTTGTTTATATTGGCTAGAAATGCATATTTTATATTTATAGCGCATATTTTGATTGCATATTTCGTAATTTTTTAGTGCATAAACGCATGCATATTTCAGTAATTTTAAGTGCATAAACATCTGAGCCCTAGTAATAATAAATGCTCATTATTAGACAAGGATCAACTTAATGTTGGTTTTGGTGTATCAGTAGAATCAAGATATTTGTTACCTTGGACATTTTATAGATAATCTTATCGCTACAGTATCTGCTACATAAAAATTAATTCTGTGATGAAACAAACACAGTTTCTTTTTCGGCCAACAACTATTTACTCTTTAATTCTTTATCTGCAGGATACCTTTATTTAACAGAAAGTAAATGGCATAAATAATACATGTATATTATTTTGACTGCATAATGTGTACTTATTAGTTATTTATAATAAAACATTATGACATATTCAGGATCTTTTTTGTTATACGTATACCATTTCCTACTTTACGGGACACTCCTTTTTTGGGGAGACGTCAGTGATGCCAGTGTTGCTACTCGCTCGCTGTGCTGCACTCGGACAAAAAAATCGAAAATATCCCTCGTTTTGCTATCTTACACCACCTCTAGTTGGTCACAGGATAACTGCCATACATCCACTCTTAATACGTATTATACGTGTTACACGTATACCAATATTTAAATTGAATAGTCGTAATCAAATAAAGGTTGTTATTAAGAGTAGATACACGGTGGTTATCCTGTGACCAACTTTAGGTGGCGTTGTATAGCAAGTCGAGAGATTTTCAATTTTTTTGTACGAGCGCAGCGCAGTGAGTGAGTGGCTACACGGCCATTATTGACTTGGTAAATGTAAAGATCACATTTTTACTTACTTGTGGAATTTAATATTAGAACCTTGGAGCTCTTAGATTTTCAGCCTTTTGCAGAGCACGAAAGAACCATTTTAAATAAACAAAATAGGAAACATAAAATATATTTGTGACAATATTTTCAAGTCAAATCAATAAATAAATTGTATGCAATCTGTGGTCAAAGACAAAACAACAAAATTAAAGATTAAAAATTATTTTCAATAAATAATGAATTACTAGCTGAATTACCCGTCGCTGCCGGGGTACGGTGGGAAAAAACAAATCTTTGAATAATTGTATATTATAAATAAATATAAAGATGTATCATACTTTTATGTATACATCGTTAGAATAATGTGCAATTAATGTAAAGGAAAAACATATAATGGACAATAATTTAATTTCTTAAGATTTAATTACATTTATAGATAGGTATACACAAGATATTTATACACGGGAAAACTGTAAATATTCCACCCAAAACAAAACAATTGATAAACAAATGATTTTCAACGATGTATTGATATTGTTATAGAATTTCTTTATAAACTATATTCGTTGTATCTTTTTTGTTGTTTGGTAGTATTTGTATAGTTATGGATTTATTTTAGATAATACATTGTGTAATTTATCAAGTAAATAACTTTTAAGTAATATATTTTGTGATTTGTTTAATCTAACTTTGTTTGCTTCAGCTAAGTCTAAAATATATAATTGACCATACGATGGATTTTGGCCTGAGCTAGGATAAAGGGAACTAATACGATGATATATATCACCATGTATTTTAAAACAATAAGGCCCATACCCCGATGGTAATGTTATGTGAGAACCAAAAGAGTCTAATGACATCGCACTGTTATATTGACGTATATGTTCTCTAAAATGTTTGGACTCATTTTCACCAACAAACAAATAAACTATTTCATTAGGCAAACGGCTCTCCGGTAAAGATTTTTGCCATTACCACAACATAAACTGAAATGCCCTCTAGTTGTTTTTTCACACTCAAAGTGCAACGAATGACAATGCTCGCATTCAAATGTTAAATTACCCAAATTATAAGGAGTAACGTGAACTATATTATGTGATAAAGCGCATTTATAAAATAATTTAAACAATAATACACTGTGATTCCAGGTTTCTTTATGTTTTTTTCTTTCTCGTCTACCAGTTAAAGAATGTGTTTTACGCTTACAATTAGTGTTTGCAGTTATTTCTTTAGGTAGGATAAATGAATTTTGAATATTCATATTATTACCAAAATCTAAAACACTATAATGTCCTGCGTCACCATTGCCAGAAAAAAATAAATTACACATTGTAACACCAGAGCCATAATCTACAAATTCATTAAGATCATTAGATATATACACACGAAATGTATGATTTGAATAAAGTCGACTAATAATGCATTTAAGAAGTTCGACGTGACCAGCATACTCGCCATCTAGGCTCATCAACTGTTCGTAATCATTAGAATTATAAATAGGTAGTCTATACGAAAGATCACCAATGATAAATTCTTTGTACACATCCCAATTATTTACCACCAAGTTAACCACTCTTAATCGAATATTTCGATGTTCTTCTTGCGTGCCGAATATTAAATGTGACACGGAACGAAATAAACAATTTCCATCGCCTGGCATTGGAATTAATTGATATTCCATTTTAAATAATAATAATAAAATAAAATAATATTTTTGTTTGGGTTTTTCGACGACGATTCAGACGACGACACTACAAAAAAAATACGACGATAACACAACAGTAACAGTGCACAATGCGTAAATGCCAAATATGAAATAATACATCGCTGCCGACGCGCGACGACGACACTACGACAGTACTGCAGCAGACGTAGGAGTAGTGGGGGTTCTAAAGATGTGTGTGTGCACGGCAAGTAACGCGCATCGCTATGTAGCAATACGGCAAACTTTATGCTTCTAATATCTATTTAAATAATTATTTTTTTGGAATTTTCTCTTTTAATGGCTTATCTACACACCGAGTACTAAAATTGTGAAAATCGGCCCGGTAGAACTTCAGATATAACTGTCACAAGAAATCGCCTCACGTTTTAATTATATAATATAAAGATTCTTATCATCAATTGCTTGCAGTTATCTTGCCACCGATATAGATTATAATAATATTATCTATACCCATCTGTGTAATGGGTATCTTGCTAATTGCTTACATTTCGTGAATATTGAAGGAATTTATAAAATAATTTTTATATCCCGTCTTTTGTTAGCTCTGACGCCCTCTCTCACTCGTTTTTCTTCGTCGACCCTAGCACCTGTTTATTAACTATTGTGATACGCCGTAGACATATTATAATCTAAATTGTGTGTAATTATTGTAATTAATACGATATTCGTGGAGGCATTCAAAGCAGTCTACAGCAGCTACTTCTCGACAACAGGTTGTAGTCATACGTTTTGAAGTCGTACGACTTTTCATTCGCAAGCGTGGTGTCGTACGAAATTGAAGAATAAGAAATAATCAAAATCGTTCGACAGTAAATTCCTTTACGACTAATAGCGCCGTTCGAGAATTGACCACCATAAAAAACGCAGCTCCAATAACGTAATATATTTATATGTTTAATAATACTTATTTGGCTGTATGCCCGTATAGCTATATTTTATATTTTACGTTTACGTACGTGATTAATACGTAATGATATAATTTATTGTATTCAATATTATGTTGGTGGCTGCGCTTCGTGGTAGGAGGTTACTTAGGTTGAGCGGTAGCCGCAACTCCGGTAATCATAAGATTTGATAAGGACTTCGGATATCTCTGATATCTTACTATCTTAGTCCACAAACAAATTTAACATAATTTATATTGCTCGTGGAAATTATTTAGTTTCGAACAATTTTTGTGTAATATAGGTAAGTAGCAATGTTATAATGATCAAAACATATTTTCTCGACGTACTTAAATATAATAGAATATTGTCTCGCAGACGAGTGGTAAATAACTATTTTTCAAATATTTCCATTAATGGATTCACTCGCGCCTAGTTTGTGTGTACTCGATTGATACATTATAATTACGGTAACAAAGGTAATAAAAACCTTTTTAGACATTTAAAATCAAAATTAAAACATACGATATTTGACTTTAAGGCTTTGATTAATTAATTGTTCATTGTAAAATTCGATAAATAACAAGTATATCACACAACAGTTCAAGCACTGCTGCAGTTGAAATTGTCATTTGTTATCAAAATTCTATTTGTTACATAACTGTAACATACATTTTAAGAATTATTATATGACAAGTTTCTTCATTTTTTAGGCTACAATTATTTTATTGGCAAGAAGTGTGTATGATAAAATTGATGAGGTGGCATCGACGACACATGTAAATTTAAAGTTAGCCGCTTCACATTGCATCTCAAAGATGGAACCCAGATAGCATTTTGTTATGATAATGTTATGATAATAAACAAAAAATTACTACCTGGGAACGAGGCATTATCGTAAACGTCAAGTAAGTACGCTTATATTTTGATATTATAGGTATCATTCATAACTTTATTTACCAAAAATATTAACGTATCCACAAAAGCGTATGCAGACATTTCGGGCACGGTAGTCATACATAATACATTAACACACACATACATAAGTATATATATTTACATTAATGCCTTTAATTAAAAAACTAATTTAGGTGGGCTAACCTTGTTTAACTACATTTACCATGCTACAAAAGTATTGTATAGGTAAATATAAATTAAATTATTGACTATCATAATAATATTGAATATTGAATATTGAGAGGGGAAGTGTACATAGAAGTCAAGTTCCTACCTCTAACATGACCACACCGTATACACGCTTATACATATCCAAACAAAACAATCATAATATATAATTTAAGATGTTTGATATTATATATACCCAAGGGCGTCCGCAGGAGGGGGGCAAGTAAGGGCAGTTGCCCCTCCCTTGGCTTTTTCTGGGTTGATTTTCATATATTATCATTGATGATTTTAATGTTTTAAAAAAACTAAAACTGACCTAACAATTCTAAATAAAAATAATTTAGTCCACAAATTATTTTTATTTAAGATTCTGAGCGAAGTGATGAATGTATTGATTTTACAATGATGTGTGTTTTTTTTTTTTTGTGTGTCTGTTATCACTTTTTAGGACAGTAAAAGTGCTTGGATTTTCTTCAAAACAGTAACTTTTCTGATAGGAAAGTGAATCTAGTTGGTACTTTAGGGGGGTCAAAAGTAAAAATTTTTCAGTAATTTTCAAACGCGACGTGATAAACAAAAGAAAAATTAAGGAAAAACGGGAATTTTTACGCAAAATCTGTTTACGAGAAAATCGATTTTGGTTTTTGGTGTAACCCTAAAACAAATGACCGTAGGTACATGAAATTTTGACTAAACGTTTCTATTAGCATTTTCTATACACGGTAAAATTTTGAAAATAATTTGACACATTTTGAGCTGTTTACGGACATTTTCAGTTTCCATTATTTTTAGTTTTTTTTTCTATAAGTAGGTATCAATAAAATTTTATTTGTTGGGTAAAAAAGCGTAAAAAATTAATATAAGGCTCCTGATATATCGATCTAATAGCACTTGAAAAATATTAAAAATACATTGGCAACATTTTTTTTAAAAGCATTTAAAGTTCAAATTTTGACAAATTTATCAAATTTATAATTTTATAATTATTTTGTAGTTAAAAATTTATAAAATGTTCAACTTTTACAGCTAAGGATTGAAAATTGAAAACAAGGCTCCGCGTAAATAGGTTGTATATAAATTACTTTATTCACAATAATATCATCAAATATACTTGGTAATATCATAGGCTGACTGACCGTTTTCGCTCAGAATCGTTTTTCTTATACAATGATATTATATCATTGAATTCAAATTTAATACCATCCATTACTATAACCCACTTACAACCTACTTTACAACAGAGCGATATCCACTTACCCACCTTTTTAATATTAAAGATATAAATTCTTATATACATTTTAAACTTTTAAATGATTGTAGAAAAGTTTAATAGATAGAACTTATCATTTAGACTACTTATTTAATCTGAAAATTAATTTTTTTTTTCTGTAACTATAGGTTTAAACTTAAGATCATATATTTGCTATAAAATCATATAGAAACATGTGCAAATTTAAATTTAGAATAAACTTCAAAATGTTCTAAAAATCTTTAAATGCAAAAAATGGCCTTAAATTTAAAATCGTCAAAAAATTCAATGTAAGTATGTTATAAAACAAGTATCGCGTGGATTTGGAAAACAATGCAAAGTTCATTATAATCTCAACCTCAATCATTACCGTTTTAATATAAAATATCATAAAATAAACTATTTTTAAATTAAAAATAAAAACATTTTCTTTTTTTTTACAGAGTGAATTTTATTACACTCGATTCAGAGTCAGAAATAAAAACGTTGCTTTTATAGATTATTAGATGTAGTGGTGGGACCAAGTGCAATATGCTAATACTGCAGTGTCAATCAAGTTTTTTTTTTTTGATAAAAAAATTTAAAGTTCATAGATGGCATACCACCTACAATAGCTACAACTTTTCAAATTTATAGTATCAATGACTGAATAAGCTAGAAATATTAAATTTTATAAATTACCTAAAATTATAAAACCAACGGTAACATTTTATCTATTAAAAAAAATGTATTTGATAATTTAAAATTACATAACAATTAATTACAATTAATGCTGCAAGATTAAGTTTTAACTAACTATACGTACGTATAATTCATAAATATTTTTACATTCCTTGTCTATATGAAAGAAAATATGTCGCAAAAATACTTTATAACTAATAGGATAGTGAGACAAAAAATTTAAAAAAGAAAATATTTTGCCCTCCCCTTGACAAATTCTTGCGGACGCCCTTGTATATACCTAGGTGACTTAGCTTTATTTATATATCTATATGTACAAAATTGATAGCACAAACTGGTAACAAACCCCTAAATTATTATTTTCTTTTGACTAATTTTAGAAAAAAATTACAAACTCTAATTTGCTTCCAGAAACTGCAAGAAAAAAATCAAACGCATAACCAATCCTTTCACTCAGAATCTAAAAATGTATATGAACATTAATTTTAGTGTTCAATATGAATGATTTAATAATATTTAAATTACAGGGTGAAGTAGAGCTGATGAGTACAGATGGAACGATGGGTCTGTGGATTGGCGGAATTAAATCTGAATGTTGGGAGATGGAAACATATTTTATTCTACTAAAATCAGATTTTCCAATCTCTGTATGATTCATTGCTCCAGTTGCGAAGTCGGTTAATGGAATCGAAAGGGCATAATATAATTTGGTCTGTTTTTCCACACGTTCAGTAACAGCACAGGTGTGTGATCCCAATTACGTAAGAATATTTTATTATCTAATTTTATTTTATACTTATAATACATAATTTGTTGGATTATAAACTCAGCATTGGATGATCATAAATGTAATTTATATTTATTACAGTTTGAAACACTACCGCATCAGAATCAAGATTTTCTGCAGCCAACCAATAGGCTACATTACTAATACAATGTGTGGATTTGTTTGGTGTCAGCACGTTGTAGTATCTATACATTGGGAAATATGTAGAAAATCTAAATTTGAATGACAAGTAATTTAATTTTAGACATTATTATTTTTTTTTTTAATTTCCATTTTAATTCTTACTAGATTTTTTTATTTTAATTTACTATATAGATTAATTGATAGCGGATTTTGGGCTATTTAGCAGTAAATTCAAGTCGCGCACAACTGCTTAAATCCTATAATATATGCAGCACAAAATGTACGTGGACTGGCACAAGCTTGGCTGTTACCCAATGGAAGAAAACATTTAAGAAGAAAATGTCAATGAACCATTCGTAATCTGCAAGAATAATCATAATATTAAATTATATTTTATACTATGTACCACTCACACCAGATACCTATACTTTTGCCGGTGCTTAAAATATGTCATAGGTAGGCACGTTAATACGTTATATAATTTTTATTTGCATTCCCCATTTGTTATTTATTAAGAGAATGTCAGCGCATTATTTATTTTCTCTCTGTACCACGGCGCAACAGACAATAGCATTAAAGCAAAATCATTTTTTTTTATGTTTTTAAGTAATGTTCGAGTAAAATCACCTATTACAAAAAAGATAGAAAATAATATTTTTGTGGGGATGACATATTGATTTTATATTTTATTATTATTTGACTTTGTATTCGACTTTTAAAATAAACAAAAAAATTTTGTAAATTTAAATTATGTTTAAATTGTTTTGAGACAATATTAAGACAAATTGATATGTCATTCCCTTAAAAATATTATTCTCTATATTTTTTGTAATTGGTGATTTTACTTTAAGATTACTTAAAAACGTAGAAAAATTATTCTGTGTAAATGCGTTTTGGCTATGCTGCGCGTGGACCAGAGAAAGAAAACAAATAGTGCGCTGAAATCCTCTTAGGGGCCGTTTTACAATCATAGCTTAAACCTCGGTTGGAGTTTAAACCTAGTTCAAATCAAAATGGGTGTATTACAATATCCTAACCGTGGTTTAAACTGAAGTTCACTTGAACCACCAATTTCAGTGAGCTAACGGGGGATCAATGTTGATCTGAAATTTGATTGGCTGCCAATTAATGTTGATAAACATTATAGGGGAATATAGTATTTATAATTGAATAAGTAAATTTATGTGTTATTTTCTTTTTGGTTGTTGACACTGTACTAGCAGAAGAAAAAAAGAGAGGAAATTACTTAATGGTCAGGTAATACAACACCTTTGCTTCGCCGGTTTATATAATTTTTTGCAGATCGATTACGATCGGTTGAAAGTAGAGTACGGAGGGAAACGTTACAAACAATCAATGGCCAGCAAGTGAGACAATTAACTATATATGGCTTACATTTTTGAAATTAATTTTAATTTTAATAAATCAAACTTTAAAGGTACGAAGATCTATTGTGTCTAGCAGAGACACAAATAACTGCATTTTGGTTGATGCTCTACGAAACATACGCTATGACACAATGGCATATTTAAGAAGAGTATCTTATTCGGTGAGAGGGTATATAGATATGCAAATAGGCCCTTTAGCTAATGGTAGGTACCATATAAATTCAATTGGGTGTATAAACTAAATGACAATAAAATGGAATTATAGAAATCCTTCTCGAAGATTTCATTCCTGGACAGCTACCAATGGTTGGACTTCAGCCTCTGCCATTTGTATTGCCGCTATTCCACATTCGTGGAGCACTGGAGCTGGTAGACCTAGGAGGGGTCATGGTTGTCAACGGGTAGCTGCAGTTCCAGAAAATCATGGAATGGTCCGGCATCCAAATGTGCGCCAACTACCAGGTGGTGGCAACCTTGGATTAATTGAAGATCACCATCTTCTCGGTATTATACAACTATACATTTAAGTTAAAAATACATTATATACTCTAGTGACTATACTTTAAATATAAATATTATAGGGAATACAGATAATATTGAGGCGCCATTCCAGATTCAAGGTAAGCATATAGAAATAAAATATGATATAAAATATATTGTCTTAACGAAATATGACTTTTTTGTTTGTATGATTAGCAAATAATGAAGACCGAAATGAGCCCTTTGATCTTCCAGAAAACGAAAGTATGCCTTAGAGTATTTCTATAAATAAAATGTTGGAATGTCACCCTTGGGTGGTTCTCCACCCAAGTACTAATGTTTTGTAATTTATTCTTCTACACTCATATGCTTATTATAACTGTATTACAGATTGTATATTATTCTAACAAATTTAAAAATAATAAATAAAATAAATAATTCATGAATAAATATTCACTTACTCTACAATTTAATTTGTATTAAAGTTGAACAGCCAGATATCGATGATACATTAGCGGAGGAAGAGGTCTATGAAATAGTTGAGCTTGGCATGGATGATGCTTTTGTTGACGGTAGATTGATTTTAAATGTTATAATACTGAAACATTAGCTTAATAACTTTCCATTTTGTTTCAGAACAAAATACTCAACCAGCTCACCAGGCAGTTGATTTAGATAACCCTAAATTCGAAGGCAAGTTATTATTATTATAATAATTTTCCTTTAAGAGGACGTTACACTGACATTTGTTATCTCCGTCTTAGAAGTGCGTAACATACCTAATTTTACTCTCAGAAAATCATGTTTAGCTCCACTAGTTTAGAAATTAGAGTGAATTTACCTCATAAAATATAAAAGTAAGATTATTTTGTAGTATATCTCATAGGCTTTTTATTATATTTTAATTTTAAAGCGAGTTATAAAAATGTATTTTTTATAATATTAATATTTATTTTTAATTTTAAAATTGTAAATTTTATGTTACATATTAAAATACTCATAACTCGCTTTAAAGTTAAAATATAATACAAAGCCTACGAGATGCCATATAATAAACTTAGTCTTAAATTTTAGAAGAGGGCAATTTAATCTAATTTTTAAACTAACGGAGCTAAACGTGTTCTACCGAGCTTACAATTTGCTATGATACACACTTGTAAGGCGGAGACAACAAATGTCCTTGTAACGTCCTCTTGAACAGAATTGAAGAATAAAAACTCACTTATACTTTTTATTCTAAAGGTGGCCCTTTAGACAGATGTTTTATTTGCCTTGAAAGTTGGAGCCAAGTAAAATCGGCCAACATTTTGGTGCCTTGCGGTCACGGATGGTGCTGTGACGAGTGTGCGATTCGATTAGATAAATGCGGAGTTTGCAAAGTAGAATTTCCCACAACACAGCCCATCCATATAATGCATGTTAACCTAGAAGATGGTAAATATTAATAATGATACAGTAAATTGAAGATTTTTTCTTTTATAATTAAAATATACAATTTTTATTAAAAGGTAAATGGATGCCAAATACTTCATTACTCGATCCAACTGGAAGTCAGTGCCTTGGATGTATGCGCCATGTACAATATGTACCAGACCAGGCGCAATACATACTGTTGGACTGTGGCCATGGATGGTATTGTGCGAGCTGCATCTCAACACCTCCTGCCACATGTGACGTCTGTGGTAATATGGTCGAAGGTAGCTTAAGAATATTTTTAAATTGAAAAAATATTTCATAATTTTTTTGTTACTTGTTAATATACTTATATAATATATATTATATATCGTCGCTGATTTGGCAATACCTTGTATCTGACATTTCAGTAATTTTATTGTTCAGGAGGCACATAAAACCATTTTATTTTGTTTGTAAAATAGGAAAAACCTCAATTCTTTAATAGTTACTAAAAAAATATAATTCAATCACTAATTTTTAATTATTTCAATAAATTTTATTAGTTTTAATTTTTTTAGTGCAGATACGTGTTATTCCAACAAAAAAAGTTTTACAAGGTATTGCATTATGACGATACAAGTTATTTCAAAAGTTATAAATGTACTTACGTGGTATAAATTGATATTATTATGTAATTATTTTTTTTTTTTGTATTTTACAATTTATATTTTATCTGACTATTTTTAGATTCTTTTATTTATACAAACTATGAATTAATTAGGAAAAATATTTAAAAAAAAAAATGAATCAATTAATTCTTTAATTTTGAAATTCACTTTTTTATTGATTCTAATATGATTATTAGAAATTGCACAGTTTTCTTTAACATTTAGACAGTTTTTTTAGTCAAACAATACAGTATAACAACATAATTAAAAAAATACAAATATCAAAATTCTGTTGATATTAAAACAACAAATAAATTATTTTGTGCTTACACCACTCACTTTATTAGAAACAAAATATACTTTAAAACTAAAAATATTAAATCATTATAAGGAATTTCACAGCTTACTTTTACATTAAGAGTCTTTTCTTTTTACTACATTTCATAACAAAACTTAAAACTCAAAAACTTAACTTTTTTTCTTTATAAGACTTATTCATACTCAACAAAATAAAATGTTTTTCTTACATTTTTTAAGTCAAACAATACAGTATAATAACAAAATTTAAAAATACAAATATCAAAATTCTGTTGATATTAAAACAACAAATTAATTCTTTAGTGCTTACACCACTCACTTTATTAGAAACAAAATATACTTTAAAACTAAAAATATTAAATCATTATTAGGAATTTCACCGCTTACTTTTACATTAAGAGTCTTTTTTTTAAAATAAATTTCATAAAAAAACTTAAAACTCAAAAAAGTTAACTTTTTTCTTTATAAGACTTAAAATTATCAAACACTATACTAAAACAATAAAATTTAACAACTTTATTCAATGTGTAAAGAACAAAATAAACTGAATAAACTAAAAATATTAATACTTAAAAGAAGCTAGACATTTTCAAATTTCTTGAACTTTCCTCTGCTTATGTGAAGCTGCATGAGGTAACGTATCATAAAATGAATGTGTGTCAATTGGTAATACATGTTTTAGTTTCTGTAAATCAGTCCATTTAGATTATGTTAATGGCAATTGGCTACTGTATAGTTTTTCATAATCCTCAGTTAACTTAAAATATTTATTTCTAGGTAAAGGTAACATTTCATAGGAATCGGTGAATACGGTTTTAAAATAAATCATTTTAGTAGCAGGATCATACTTTAAACATCTCAGGTCTCTGACTTCTGGATCTCCCTTACCTTTACCTGGTCTGATAGAAGAATACGTTTGGTTTTTTTTTATAATCATTAAAAAATGTATGGTCTAAAAGAGTAGCTTTATATGGAGAAGGGTTAACTCTAGCTTCTTTAGTAACTCGAATGAAGTCTGATGGTAAATGTATTTCTGTATTTTTTAATTTCCGTTCAATACAACTGTGGACACTATCACAACTCATCTGCGTGTGACCTTTTTCCAAAAATTTTTGTTCTATAACTACATTATTGAGAACAGCAAAGTTTAAAAGTGCATTTGACAAGACAGAATTCCTGTTTTGATATCCACAGCCATCAGAATAAAGAATTTTATCTTTTTTATTACCGTTGTTATCCTCGTCAATACAATAAGTTTTGAGATTATGAATGATTATACTAACAAATACTGAAGCTTCAAGTTCTCCTTCACACTCATTCCACCAGTAATTGTGACAGTCATGTTCATTACCTACATTGTATAGTGTGAAGTTATGCACTTTTAGCTTCATTGAATAGTAAAGAGCACTTGCGTTCATGGCCGGACATAACTTTACGGCTTGTACATCCATGGTAAAAACAATTTTTTCTAGATTTCTAGCTTTTTCTGTATCAATATCTAATTGTACTCTTGCCATGTTTTTATTCAATATGTGTTTATGATACACTTCTTCAGACACTTGATGTGTTTTAAAAGAACAGCATATATCACATTGGTCTTTTCTAGGTCTGTATAATGAAAAATTCTTTGATTTTAAATATTTAGAAAAACAACTCCTACTTACAGGTTCAATTTGAAACTCTTTGGTTTCTTGTAAATATAAATTATATAGTTGTTGTTTCGAATCAAATGGTCCCTCTAAATAAAGCCTCTTACTTTCTTTTCTGCAGTAGTGACTTTCTATTGCTGGAAGTCTGGAGAACCAGGTAGTAAAATGATTGTACCTAACTGTAAATGATGTTTTGAGTCTTGGTACTTCATTTTTAGAATCTTTTTTATTTTGATTATTAGTTTTAAATGTTTTAATATTTTTAGGAGATAATTCTTCGGACAACTTCAACCAGTTGTGTACCATCCAATCACTAAGATCCAATGTTGCTAAGAACATCTTTTTGCAAACAAGGAGTTTTTTATCATTTACATCTCTTAAATGATACTTAAACGAAACAGATCTCCTGCTGTCAGTATCTTCACCTTTAGTTTTTCGTTTAGTATCAACTTTTTCTACTAAATTAATAATATATGATTTTTTTACTTCCCAAGTAGTAGACCAAAAACATGCAAATAGGTTAGATCTGTCTTCTTCAGAAAAAAGATTACATTTTTTAGATTTTTGACACACACTGGAGTTACAACGTGGTTTGACCTTCCTATTTTCTCTATCAATGTCTTGAAACACTGTTTTTCCTAGTCTATGATATCCAATATATTTTTTACCATACATTCTTTGATTTTTGGCAGTAATGTGTTTCATTTCTCCAGTCTTTTTGTTTCTACTATCACTTTGTTGATAACTAACTTCAGTGTGAGTTATATTTTCATTTTGTATAACTAATTCATTTATTCCTGTGTTTACATATTCAACGTCACCAAACTGAGCCATCATTTCAATGCCATCAATATTTATACTTTCACATGAAACTTAAAAAAGATTTAAAAATTGTTTTATTTAACTATTATATTTAATTCAAGTCATATTATACCTAATGTTTTTTTGTAACATTTCAAAGTGAAATTTCCTTTGACTAGAGAACTATGTTGCATAGAATAACTTTGTTGATCACTAACTTCATTGTGAGTTATATTTTCATTTTGTATAACTACTTCATTTATTCCTCGGTCTATATATTCAACGTCCCCAAACTGAGCTATCATTTCAATGCCATCAATATTTATACTTTCACATGAATCTAAAAAAAATGTAATTCAATTAAAGTTATATTTTATTGTTATATTTCAAAGTAAAATTACCTTTGACTGGAGTATGTTGCATAGAAGGATCTTCTATTATAGATTGTGAAGACTTTAGACTGCTATTGTTTACATTTTCACTATTATACAAAACTGAAAATAATAATCAATCAATCATCAATTCAACTTTAACAATGAAATGCATGTAAAGTTAAATAATAAATCTCTATAGTAAAAAATAATCTACCTTAGAATTTAAAAGTTAGTACCAAAAAAAAAAATGTGGTTTTAAATAATATATTATTTTATTCAGAACTAACTTCTGACTTGTTATTTAAAAATGTAATTTCTATAGTGAATAATGGCATGTTTAAATTAAATATTTAAAATAATACACAATATTATAACATCAACTACACTATTATATTAAATTAATTTAGTATTACATTACCTACCTTCATTAACTGCAGTAATTTCTGAAGAGTTGTTACATGCATCATCACTGTCACATAACATTAAAAATTCTTCGTTTAAATTATCATTGAACTCATAATCATTATTAGGATTTCTTGGCACTTCAATAATAATTGGATTAGGATTTCTAGCAATGCTCAACATCATTTTTGTCCGCCTCTTCCACATTTTGGGTTTTTACCAAAGTACTCTTGTTACATCAAGACAATTAAATTTAACCAAATTTTGTACTTACCACCTACTAGTATAATATGATATTGAGTACAACAATTAAATAACAAAATCACAATAAAATAATGGAAAATATGAATCAATCAATAAACAACAATAGGCGTGTGTAGATACGAGTAATTATAAATCATTTTCTGATACAAGTTATTACTCTAACGTATTTTCCCAGAATATCAGTAACCATATTATATTTTAACCTCAAATAGTTTTTATTCTCCTTGGAATTCTGAATTGAATGATACCAAAATGTCAAAATCGAAAAATTTTCAGATACGAGGTATTGCCAAAACAACGACGATATATTTTTTTATATATTACAAAACTTTTTTTTATATATTTATAATATATTATATTTTTATATTTTGTTTTGTTTATTTACTTAAATAATTTCTTGCTTTGTTTAGTTATTTATTTTATACTAAAATAAATATATCATTTTTATATTTTCTTATTAATTATTGTTCAGGAGAAATTCTACCAAACTTCCATCAATAGCAGATAATATGTTTTAATTGTTAAAATAAATTGTTACAAAAAACGTATTCCAAAAGATAAGAACACCACATACTATTAATTTATCTGCCTATCATAGAGATTGGCTCAAACGACAAAATATTTAAATTGCGTAAACTTACCCACCTTTTTTAATTTGGATTTGACTCGTTAGTGGACTGCGACAGGAAGAAGTGGGAAAAAAGTATCAATTTTACTCTTGCCATCATCCATCAGTGATTCAAACCCAAATAGTAAGGCTGTCATTGGTATACAATATGCATGAATTTGAATATTTTTATTGGTTGATCAAAAAAATAGCCACCAGTTTATACAAACATCATAAACTGTTGATTCTATATTGGTACAACAATTTATTTTAAATTTTAAGTACATATTTTAGGATTTTGTACAGTTTTAAGTAAGGACTAAAATACTGTGTACCCTGAAAGACAAATATGTGTCCCAAATTTTATAACGTGATTTTAATTTTGTAGAAATAACAAACATTAATCATTTAATATTTTAATTTACAATTACCTATTCTGTTAACTTGAGTTAATTAGGTACTTACTTATTTTATTTCTATATCTACTATAGACAGGTTTGTTGTAAATAATAAAGATGTAATGATAATGGGTCAATTCAAAGTAATTAGGCACCTGCCTTAGTATAAGATAATTAAACATGCAGGTACATCAAATATTTAAATTATTTTATGCTGTGTCTATTAAAATATAATTATATTGTTTACCTACTGTAATACCTACTGAAAAGTTAACTAGTAAGAGCATCGTAATGTATAGAATATTGTCATAATATTATAATTATATAATTAGGTATAGGCAGTGGCGTACGCAGGATTTTTCAATAGGGTGGGCTTGAAAATTAGTTACAATTTTATTTTTATTTTGTCCAGTCTAATAATTTCAGACGTTTATTCGAGGTATTCTAAAATGTTTGTAACTTCTCAACTTTTTTGGTAGAAAAATGTTTTGATCATAAACTTTGATGCCCGATGTATGTTTTTGGAAGCAAATTGTATCTATAATTGGTACTTTTAGGAGGTAAAAATTGAAAATGCTCAGTGCTTTTTAAATAAATGGAGAAAAAAAATAAAAATGTATTAATGTTTGGCTATACCGTCATCACTTGGATTGTACCTATTTGATTAATTAAAATTTTTTTTTCTATAAATTTCAATAAAAATTATTTATCCAGTCGAAAAGCTTAAAAATGTATCACGTAAGTTTTTATTATAGCTAAAATATTAACGATACATAGGCATCATGGTCATTTTTTATAAGCATTTAAAGTTCAAATTTTGTCAAAACTACAGTTAATTTGTACAAAACTTATAAAATATTAAATGTGTATAGCTAAGGTTAGACAATTTAATACAAGGTCTTTCATACTTTTATCGAAAAATTACAGATAATTTTAGGAAAATTGGTATGCAAATACAATGTTTTTTCAAAAATGAATTCATTCTGGTAAGACATAAATCAAATTTACGTCCTCCTTACTATAGTCGACAGTTGAAACTTGATAAATATTTTTTGAAAAAGTAATAATAATATGGTCAATGGGGGGGGGCTTCAGCCTGTTAGCCCCCCCCCCCCCCCCCAGCGGACGCCACTGGGTATAAGTACTATAGCATATTATAAATTTGTATTGTTGTGTATGTTTAGTATAAAATATGTTAAAATATTAAAAAAATTAAAGACTTCAACTGATTATTATTATCATAAATCGGATTTTAAAGAAATAATACACATTTATTATTATATTATAATTTATAACAGTTTAATTTAACAAACCCAATATTATTTTCTAAACATAATCAAATTTGTTTTTTAAAAACCTTAAATATTCATATATACATATAAACTATTTCGTTACATAAATCATATTCTAATCTAATTGATGATGATAACATACAAAAATATTTAAATATTTTTCGATTTACTACACATAGGCTTTTACCGCTTTTAGTGATTTAAAATACATAATCCATACATATAAACTACATAATTATGCCTCACTAACTCACTTACAGGGTAAGTGGTATATAAAAGTGGGGGGGGGATTCTGTGTGTTACAACCCCTACGGGTTTTTTTTTCTTTAGAATACTGTCAAAGCCCAAAAGTAACAGTTAATGAAAACCTAGAATAAACCTCAGAATGGTAACTTAACGGACGTCGACTCAAGCAGAAGTACGCCAACCGGTCGCAAAGTTATGCCGATTGCCAACAGACGCCGAGTTGCAAGTTGAAAGCCATCACTTTCAACGGGGGGAGCATGTCGCCGCCGCGACAATATGAGTAGGCTCCGCCACCGACCGGCACACACATACACGCACACAGTCTTTATTATTATAATTTGTATTAAATGTTTATTGTGAATTTATTATTGTTATGTAATATGTAGATTATAAAGCCCGTTATCGCATGCCGCCGCGTCGGCTGTTTAGTTATGATTTTTGCACGGCCGCCGAAAGAGTCCAGTCCGCTCGGCAGTGCTAACGCGAATTACATTATATTGTCTAGGCGCTAATCGCCATCAGTTTTTTTTATATTGTAATTTTTACGTGCGCGAATCGCCGTATTTTTATAATGTATATATTGTATTTTAATGTGTGCTAATCACCACGAAATAACGTCTGTTTTTTTTTTATTATTATTATTAGCTATTAGTAGAAACTATGATAGCTCGACAATTACAATTGTACAGGTACAAAATTAAACATTACAATTATTCGATATAGACTAAAATGTTACAGTAATAATATGAATTGAAGACCTATAGGTACAGTAATTGCATTTACATAACTGGCAATTAAAAATATTTTAATTCAATATAATTATGTGATAAGAAAGGTAATCAGAGTATCGGACTATGGAACAAGCTGTTTATTTAGAACAGCTGAAGGGAGCGTAATGAGGCCATGAGGGGAGTAATTAAAGAGGAAAGTTCTGATATAAATGTAGTTAGTGGCTTATCAATTGCGTGGAAATTGGGTAGAGGTATATTTTTGGGATTAGTAACGGAGGTGTAAGAAGTTTTGCGAGGGAGGGGGGTGTTTGGAGATGAAGAGAAGTGGGTACCGGAATCGGATTCTGTGGTTTTGATTGAGTGGTTTTGCGTCGTTTGAGAAGGTTAGGTTATTATTCATATTGTCATTTGTCGCATAATATTGATTAATGACCGTGTACGCTATTTATTATACCTTATACTATAGGAATTGTGAATTATATTGCAAATTATATTATTATTATTGCCACTAATGTGGACACAAATTATTTAGGCACAGGTAGCAGCTGGCCAGCAGTGCACCGCCAAATTATGTGAGTTCCTTTTTATATTATTATTATATTTATTATTGTATTGTTGTTGAGCCAGAAGGGCTGCTTATTATTGTTATATTTATTGTTGTATTGCTGTTGAGCCATTATTATTATCAAGGCTCGTAACTTCATGCACTAAAAAATGCCTAAATAAGCATGCATTCATGCACTAAAAATTGTCAAAATATGCATTAAAACATGCACTAAAAAGTTCAAAAATATGCATTTATATGCCCTAACATTTTTAAATTATGCACTCAAAATATGCATAGTGTAAAAAAATCATGAGCAAAATTTAAAATAATAAGAATAAATCCATACATTTATAAAATTACTAATTCCGCCACAAAATCTTGCAAACGGCCCGCAACTGCTTGTTTTGCTTTCGGCATTGTTTAAATTAATAAAATATGAATAATACTGTGCACGGTACCTAATAGGTACTACCTATGCCTCACACGAAAACACTAAAGCTGGTTACACACGGAGCGATTCGAACGCGCGCGTACGTGATTTTCAAATCGCGGCAAATATAAAAACGCGTACGCGTATGCTTACACACGAGCGTTTAACTCGCGTCAAAAATCGCGTCCCCACTAATTTCTCATACCTAATTTATTGGCGCCAAACTTAACAAAAATCAAAATAATAGTACTTGTTTAGTTTAATGTTAAATGATTAGTTTTATCAATTATTTTTTTTTAATATTAATGAGATTGGAGAGGCATTGATAAAAGCAATCTGGTACAATGGCTCGAATAGTGAAATTTTTTAGGGGGGGAGGGGCTCAAACATACATATTGACCTAAAAGTAAAAAGTATTAACCTTACAATAAGTACATACATCACTTGCATCAAGATATGTAAGGTAGATTCATAAAACATACAATCTACCAACCATTGGCGGTGTCAGATATTTTTTATTGGAGTGGGTGAGGGGTGATACCGGGCCAAATTTTTTTCTGGTAGGGCATTTATATACGGCTACTGGATCACCCATTAATTTGTTTATTGGTAGGTATCATATTTTCAGAAAGTATTGCTTAAAATGTTTTGGGTATAATATACTATATTTCTAAATAAATAATCAAAAATATACCTACTATATTATTATCACAAAAGTACTACAGTAAAACTTCAAATTTTCTAATAATACTTAACTTTTTATTTTTTAATGTATGAGATTTTAGAAAGTGTACAGTATTAGTATTAACTTAATTGAATATTTTTATTTCTAAATGTGCAAAAAAAGCATATTGAACTTGAATATAACAGTCAAACTTAATAGGTGTACTATAACTCAAGTCTAAAAACTCTTTGAAGTTATTAATACAATTTTATATGCAAATAATGGTTTACAATTTCTTTATTTATTTACATGTTTTTAACATTATGGAATCCAAAGTAGGTAAAAGTATAACCTAAAGTACTACGTATGTTTTATGTAAACTTGTCATACGGTTATATGACTTATGAGTTTATGACATAATATAAATTTGTTATAAGCACATTAATATATATTATGTTTATTGCAATTAAACAAAAAAAGAGAGGGCTTTTTGGACTTGGTATCTAAATAGCAACATATTAACATGTTGGTATTGCCTATTAAAATAAAAATCAATAAATTAAATGTATTATGTTAGAATTATTTATTTTATTATGATGGTTGAATCAAATTTATGCACAAGTACCATATTTCTAAATATCAACATTAGATATAAACTTTAATGGAGGGGCAAAATCAAATTTTGGGGGGACTTACCCACCCTTGTACCAGTGTAGCACCGCCCCTGCTACGAGTAAAGTTATATAAGTATATTTTTAGTTAGATTTTAACCATTTTTAAAATTGTATGTATTTTATACAAGAGACATAAATAATAAAAGACCAGTATTTTTTTCTTAATTAGAATTTTCATTTCGATAAACCAAATAAGTTTGTTCAACATTTTTAAAATGTTCATAGGTACATTGTATAATTTTGTCAATTGTTTTGTTCTGTGATTCTTGAATGGAAAGTTCCTATGTACTATTTACGCACAGAATACAACATATTTTGGATAGAAAAATAAAAAACAAGGAATATGACAATATTATTGATGATTAATCACTGGTGAGTGTTTTAATGATATTTAATTGATATAGATATATACACTTACCTGTATTCCAAATACTTTCCTCGTTCTGCTCATCAATTATAAATGCCTCGTAGTTATCAAACATTATTGTAGTTTAATATGAAATACATAAATACTAAAATATGAACAGCAAATTAAATGACGAGCTCTGGTCATACCAATGTCAACTTTTTGAATGAACAAAAATTGGAAAAAACGCGCCTATGGAGCGTTAAAATCGTTTCGTGTGAATATTAACATTTGAAATACACGGTTTAATTTTAGAGTTTGATCGCGACCGAACGCGCTAAAATTAAACCTGCGCAATTTATCGCGTACATTTGCGATCCGAACGCGTCTGTTATTCCCCGTTTGAATATCAACATCAAAATACACGTGTACCATTTCGGGCGATTATTTGCCGCGATTCGAATCGCGTTCGAATCGCTCCGTGTGTAACCAGCTTTAAAATCTAAATTCTAAATAGGTATGTACTAGGGCACTAGCAGGTAGTCACACACACACACTGAATAAAAATAAATCAAAACACTATAATTTTCTTAACGGGAAAGTAAATAAAAACAAGAAACTTTTCAAATATTTGTCTAAAAAATATTCATATGAAATAATATGCACTATAAAAAATCAACTATATGCCAGATATGCCTTAACACCCAAAACATGCAAAAACATGCACTATCAAACTTCATTTTATTATTACTATTGTTATGAAACGGATTTGTATCTCGGTTAGCATGTTTTCCTGTGTAGCAAAAAAAACATGCAGATGCATGAACTTACGGGCCCAGATTATTATATTATCTAAAACGCGTATTATTATCAATAATATAATAACTTGTATATTGAAAATATACCTACACGCATATTTATTATTTTGAACCATAAACCTATTGGTATAATTTATTTCCATAGTTTTAAGCACACACACACCCACACACACACATATATATACACACCAACACACATCATCATACCACATAGCTCACTAGTATTTGCGCGGCGAACCCAACCAATGCTATAAATAGTTGAGCTATTACACCACTACGCACAAGTCGGTCGGTGTGTGAGTGAGCGTGCGAAGTAGTTTGGTGACCGGGCACCACGGCCTATTATTGTTTGTACCCGGCCCGTACACCATCAATAACACCATCATTACCCACCGTTGTAAATATACCACTTAATACTCATAAAAGGCACACACTACTACCGGCCATTCCCGCAGACGAGAGCAGCCGCGATGGTCGATATATACGCCCCTGGAGAGACGACCAAACAACGTAAAACGTGTTACGAACACCCTACTCGCACAGTACCGTTCCGATTATTATACCCACGGTAGATTATCAAAGGCAGACCGGTGAGGCGGTGACAGACTGGTGGCTGGAGCCAGCATATTCTAGTTCAAACTGACGCTTGGTCCCGGAAAGCTGATAGATACTTCCCCATATTCCTCTGCACCTGGGGCCTACAGTCCTTGGTCCAAACTGGGCAGACGAATATCGCCGCCGCCGTCCGTCCGTCCGTTGAACCGCCCGTAGTGCCAGTAATCCTAATACGATCATACTACGTTGAATAAAACCAGATCGAGCCCACGAAAACGCTGCCAATCGCCCGTCCGTTGTGCCGTTCATCTACTACATTGCCACAATCCAGCCAAGCTGCTGACTATATCACTCATTCCAAATACCAACTATAGCGTGAGTCCAAGTTAATTCATCGATATTATCAACCTTATTTAAATCCTTGTTAAACTGTTTTAAACGGTATAATTAAATACAAAAGAAAACACTGTCATATAATATATAAATATTAATATTTATTGAAAATTTATAATAAACATAAAAATAATAATTTAATGAACTAAATCGTCCTAGATTTCGTTTATTTTATTACAAACCTTAATAAAAAATTCTAAGTTTCTATACAAGTTAACGTGACTTACAGGGTTGTCCTTATATATTGTTTTTTTATCGAAATATTTACATTTTTTCTTGAACATTTTTCTCGCATGAATGTTTTTTTTTAACTTTTACTACAATTATTTTGAAGTTTAAATACCTTAAAATAATTAACAAATATAGATACAATTTTTTTAATTTTTTTCACGCACCTAAAAGAAAAGTTTCAATTTTTTTTATGTTTTTTTCACTTTGACAGACTGTTTTTAAAAATTACTCAACATTACCATATATTCAATGCACATAGCACGTAAAGATAGTTCCCAGCTATTCAAAAATATAATTTTGGTTTGCATCTGGTTACAAATATATAGTTTACAGAAATTAGTTACTTCAAACAAAACTTGGTTATCATATTATAGTAATTTATTAATTTACAGCAGAATTCAGTTCAGTGGCGGCTATCAAACAAAATAAAGGTGTATCAAATTTTGAATTTAACTACCCACCCGCCAAACATGATACACAACTTAGTAACCATATAGCAATAATTAATTTTTTTATCCTACACACCTACAAATACAAGAAAAAAAAGCGAGTAAGTGGGTGTCACTCTGCTGTACAGTAGGCAGTAGCTGGTTACAAGTGGGTCACTGAAATAGATGGTGTTAAATTTGAATTAAATGATATAAAATTATTGTATACCTACTAAAAACAATTCTGAGCGAAGACGGTCAGCCAGCTTATGATATATTACTAAATAGGTATATATTTGATACCTAATATTATTTTGAATAAAGTAATTTGTTTTACTATTAGACATTATTACAACAGTACCTAGGTTAAATTAATTTTACAACAAAATTGCACTTGAAAATATTATTGTTTGAATAAAATATAATAATATACTCTAAAAGTGTCATCTACCCACGAATAACATTTTAAATTACAACAAAATCACTAAAATCGTTATTTTCGGTTTTAAAATGTAATTTCTTCCAAACTTAAAATGTCTGTAAAAAATAACTGGGTATTTATTTTTATATTTTTTGGTTATAGTATGAACTATTTATAAGAATTCTTGTTTTACATTTTTAATCCTTACAGCTATAAAATTTAAACATTTTATAATTTTTCAACTAAGTACAGTCAATTTGAAAATTTTCAAGATTTTGATAAATGTTGTCAACATTTGAACTTAAATACTTAAAAAAAACGTGCTTATGAATCTTTATTATTTATCAACTGATATTTTAACAAATTATAAGGAACCTAGTGATAAATTTTCAAGCCTTTTCACACAACGAATACATTTTTATTAAAATGTATATAATAAAAAACTAAAAAAATTGAATATTTTAAATGTTTAAGTATAGAAAATGATAAGATAATCTTTTAATGCAAATGTCAAGTACCTACTGGTTAATGGTTTTCAAATAACGAAAAAATAAGAAAATTGTGTGAGAATTTGTTAAATTACGAGTGAATATCCAATGCCTAACTTAAAACTCGTAAAAATTTAATTTGTCTTTCCGGTACATTTTTTTTTTGTTAAATGTAGGAATACTTAAAGGTAATTTTGAAAGTTTCAAATCTTAGATATACATAGAATAATTTGTATGAATTTCTAACTCGAATTAATTTGCTTATTTTCGTGATTTTGATGAATTTTGTCAACATTTTAACTTCAAACGTTCACAAAAGTTAAAAACTATTGTGGATTTACGATCAACTTTTTTTAATTTTCAATAGGTAACAGAAAAGCATGATGAGGACCGATGTATTACAATTTCAAGTTTTTGGACTGAATAAAAAAATTTTTACCGACAACAATAAATTAAAAAAAATTAAAAAACTAATAAAACTAGGAATTTTTTTATGGTTATAATTTATAAATAGTTCAAAAAGTATCACAATGTTTTGGAAATGTTATGACGCATAAAAATTGGTCATGTAAAACATTCTATAAAAATTTGATACTTCTACGATAATTTTTTTTAAAACTGGTATTGTGTAAAAATCTCAGTTTTCCTTATTTTGTTGTTTGTTTTTCCTAACTATTTCTGATTAATTTTGACCCCCTGAAGTACAGAACTAGATTCATTTTCCAACCAGAAAAGATGCTTTAGAAGAAAATTGAAGCATTTTTATTGTGCCTTTATTATACCTTGTAACGTCACGGAATTTTTAGCCTTATTTATTATAATATTATTCCCCGAACACACCTATTGCTAACGTTTGTTGACAAGTCAACGCACCTTTATTATTATAACCATTAGTAATAAAACGTAGATATCGCGCGCTAATGCACTAATGACCACAGTGTTATGCAATAATTGTTCCCCATTCCCCCCTTCATCATGCAGTGACCGTCGTCGACGTGCCGCGGTTGTCCGCCACCCGTCGCCTCCAGTGTTTTTGTCACGTCCGCCGGCACGTCCGCATGCAATACTGTCTCGATACACCAATAATGTAACAAATCCCGCATCAACACGACACTGATCCATCCCACCACGGCAACTCCACGGCAAGAAAGCTCCGACCAGACAAACGGCCTGACGGCGTACTCACCGTCTATTCACTTTTACCTTTTCGCACGGCCTGTGAAGCGGACGTCTTCCCGATCGGCCTCCGAAATATTATTTTTTTTGGCAATACATCACCTCGTGGCCAGTTTTTCGCTCCACGGCCCTGAATCGGTTCAACGACACCTGTACATGATTATCTACGCGCTGTTCTACAACAACATGATGGGCTGAGACACGACTGCAGGCCCGATGTTCGGGCGAAGTATCCGTCACCCACGTCAATACAGTCAGCAGCAGTCACGTCCATTTATCGTAATTATATTTTCCCCTTGGTCCCCCCTTTCAAAGCACGATTTAGAGGCGTCCTTTTTTATCCCCATTCCCCTTGGTATGAAACATCCCGGCTGTAACGAGCCTCCCCACACACATTTTCCCGGTAACCCCGTGAGGACACACCATGAATAATATGGTGTGCCGCCTCCAGTGAGCCGGACAAAATGTGCCGAAAATTCTTATTTATATTGTAATTGCCATGTGCCATCTTATACTTATTGTATTTGCCCTGTGCCACCATATACTGTATTTTGTGCATTTGCCATGTGCCACCTTATACTTCTTGTAACGAAATTATGAAAATGTTATTATTAAATTATTTATTATTTAAGCTTATGTAAAATACACCCACGTGATTACCTTAAAATCATAACTTATTATATCGTTATTAATTCACCCTTTCCCCAAAATAAATCTTGGAGTTTCAATACCCCACGCGTGTATCAAAGCCTGTGAGTTCCACCGACTTGACCCTCGGGTCTCACGCGGTGCGGCTAACAGATCACGAGGAAAGTGTTCCCCTTTCTTCATGGGTAGTTTTTGTGGAACTAAAAAGCCCAAATCCTTACAACCTTTTAGTGATTATCGACACAAAGAAAAAAAATAGTAAAAAAAAGAGCTCATTATTCCACTCAGAATCTAAAATAAATTAAGATTTTTTTTATTCAATTTACTACCTGTTTTATACTATAATTGCATGTAAAAATGGTCAATCAGACATAACTTTGTATTTTTAAATTTGAATAGTTATTCGTGTTCATACTTCGTAGCAGTGTTGTAAAAAATACTTTTAAAAAGTATTTGAGTAATTACTCAAATACTTATAAAATAAAGTATTTAAAATACCACCCAAATACTATCTATTGTAAAGTATTTGAAATAATTTTCAAATACAAAACAAAAAAATCAATTTAATTCTGAATCACTCATAATATAGGTATTATATTAATCGAACAATTGAGTGTTGCATTTTAAAAACATTATTTCTTCAAAATGCTTATCAGTCATGTTTGTTCTTTTTTTTGTTATTGTTGCACCACCAACACTAAACACTCTCTCTACTGACGCACTGCTAGGTAGCGGAGTGTTGTACTTCACAAATACCTGAAAACAAAGTACAAATGTTTTTGTAATATTATTACTAATAGTATAAGAAGTTTTCAACTAATCTTACTCTTTTGATAGTGGGTAAATTATGCAAACATTCTAATGTCTTTGTTGGAGATGTGCCCAAAAATCTATCGATTTCATCACTAACTGTTGATTTTTCTTCTCGGGAATTTTGTGACCATGTAAAAAAGCTAGATAAATTATCAGTCATTTGGTTATCTTCTACATCATCATTGTCATTATCATTGGTATGTAACTCGTCTAACTCATAACATGCATTTTTGAAATATTCTGAGGCCAATTGTTTTTTTGTATCATTTTTAATCCATGCTGTTTTAAATAGTGGGTGACAGACTGCAGCAACAATTAAAAATTTGTCTATCAAATAATCGGCAAATCTTGTTTTTATACCTAAAAACAAAAATTATTATTAATGAAGTTTGTTTATTTTAGCTCAAGACTCAAGAGTATATTAATGTAGGTACTACGCAGAAATATAAATATAAAGAATAGATCAGTTAATTAACATTTTACATCATACATCAGTAAGACTAAGAACTAAGAGATACTAAATATTTACTATTTAGTAAATAGTATTTACCAATAAAATAAACCAAAAACAGCTAAAATGAAAAGAAATTAAATGTGCAAGTACTTGGCTAAATAAGATTAATGTATTTAAAAAATATTAATTATTACATACCATTAAGTATGGCATTCACCAAAGGTTTCATATAATTAGAAACTGTTACATCATTTGTCATTAATTCATATTTATAAATTAATTCTTCAATTGTAGGTAGGAGATGACCAAAATACATGTTAGTATCACCCTGGAGTAAATCCAAGCTTATTGAAATTGGCCCCATAATTTTTTGATATTGACACATGAAATCAATATCGCTTCTATTAAATCTGAAAATATTATTTATAAAAAATATAGATAAAATAATTAGTATATTTTTAAGATTTAAAATTTACCTGCCAATAGACAATTCGTCCATTATTATTCTAAACTTAGTCTCATTATTTCTAATTAATTTATTAAGCAACACCACTGCGTCATACAGTGAATTCCAACGTGTCTCGTTTGGTGTAATTAAATAAACGCCAAGATTTTGTTTAACTAAATCAGCTGAATTAGTTGAGCGACCTTGTTTGTTCCATAAAGCGGTAGACTTAGCGAAAGTGCTTCTTGACTGTTTTTTGTATGCAGGATTAGACAAAGCTTTTTTAGAGTCCTAAAAAAAACAAGTTAAACAAATAAATTATTTTATTTTGCATTATTTATAAAATTATTTTGTATTTTATTTGGCAAAATTAAATAAGGGTACCAAATTTTATATTTCATAATTTAACTATATTAGGTTATCTAAATAAATGTTTAAATACCATTGTTGCTATTAAATTTATTGTGTGTGCACAACATCAATGGTGTTTTGGTAATACATATTGCAAATCATGGTCATCTTTATCATTTATAATGTTCAAGTCGATTGCATCAATTTCTTCTAAATCATCATCAAATATAATATTAAACTAATTGGTATCTAGCTATGTACAATGAACATGATTGTATAATAATTATTATACTAAATAATAAAAATTACTTTTTAAAAATCGACCAGCCGTCCGCAGTCGTAGCAATATGGGCACATTTGGACATCTCAAATTTCATTTTTAATGATAATTCTTGAAAATCAATTGTTTTCATTAGTGTAGGTAGAGACATAATTTTTTTGTTTGGGAAACCTCTACAAATTATTTCTTTCAAAACAGGATTTTCTATTATTCTGAAGGGTACATTAGCACTTACAATAAATTTTTGCAATAGTTGATCTAAAGTACCTGCAATCAAAATCATTAGTTACATACCTAATTCACAATATTTAAATATCTCAATATCTATATCATGCACATTGTAAATCATGTAGTCATGTAGATATTAACTACTTTTGTTAATGCTGTAACTTAAAACTATTTAATAAGACAAAAAATAAAAATAAACAATACACATTCTTACTTTGACTAGTTAATTTTTTGTTGTTCAAAAAATCTTCTAAAACTGGTTGTTTTAATTGGTTATTTTTATCCGATTGTTGTAAAGAACTACCAGCGTTATGCTTCAATGATCCATCATTGTATCTCTTTGTAGTGTTTTTATTCGCAGCATTATCAATGTGATCTATTTTCTTTAATTGAATAAAATTAAATAATATAACCTTTTAAGTTTTGATAAATAATTTACATTTTTTGATCAGTGGCGCAACTAGAATTTATTTTTGAGGGATAGGGTTGGGTTATTTATTTTATTTTATTTCATATACACTGAGATGACTCGTGTGGTGCCCAGGAGAATACATAATATAGAATAATGAGATCTATGATACATCTTAAGCAGTTGAAATTTAACTTTTAAAAAGCCATGTGCCACTGTTTTTTATGTACTTTTGTATCATATTATGTATTTGTGTGGTATTTAAAATTAATTTAACACACAAGACTTTTGATAGGTCAACTGTCATAGGCAGGTATGAAATTAACATTGTACTTACGCTTAAATGTTTTCTTATATTTGAGTTTGAACGTGAATCCACCTTGTAACACTTCGTACCGACACAACTTAAGCACTTCACTTCCAGCTTCTTATAAAAAAAATTATCCTCAATAACTCTTAAAACTTTAAAATATTTTTGATAATTTGGCCAAGGTAAAATAGGTTCTTCTGAATCTGCAACCTGATCAACTTGATCTACTTGGGTTGGAGAATCACAATCACTCATTGTATAACAATTTAAAAAAATTTTTAATAATGAAAACAAGAGTATACCGTATACGGTTAATGCAATAAAATTATTAATAATCTGTAGGAATGTCATGCAGACAACAGAGAACACAATACAATTAATAAGAACCCAAGTAATAAATATTACAATACCTAGTGTAAAACAGCGTCGGGTTCCACATGCAATATTGTAAAAGTGTATAACTGATTGTGCGCTAATGACCAATTGGAAATTTGTTATTCGTAGTTCGTAGACACAATAATAATATTATTTTCTAATAAAATTATGAAAATAAGATAATAGTGATAGTACCATGTTCCACTTATTAATATGGTGCTATATTAATAGCCAATAGGCAATAGTTATGTTCGGATATTCCGTACAGTCGACGATAAACGATAAATATAATAAATTGACAACCATTTACTCAGTAATTAGGTATAGTACTAATAAGTAATAATATTTTTGTATAGCAGAATCAATATCAATGTATATGTTATATAATATTATATTTATAGCTTATAATTAAAAGTACCTGCGTCGTACCCGCATAACATAATATTATGTTGTCTCCGCACACACCGTACGTGTACGACATACCTAATGACTAATGTTCGTATTATATAATATATTTCGCTATAATAATATATTATATTGGTAGGTACCGAAAACGTACCGTTGCGATCCTCGTCGAGTGTCGACGATAAACAGACGGTTTTTCGGAGTAACTAATATTTAGTTCAGCTATTAATAGACGAAAACTAAAACCGATATAGAATTGTTCATAAATGATGAATATATATTATATTATAATGACATTATTATTATTTGTCAATGAATAAAAAATTGAAGAAATAAAAAAAGTATTCAATAAAATAGTATTCAATAGTGAAAAAATGTACCTATTTAAAATACCGTTCAAATACTTCAAAAATAAAAGTATTTTAAAAAGTATTCAATACGGAAAAAAGTATTTGAATACTTTTACTCAAATACTTTACAACACTGCTTCGTAGGTACTCCATATATAATAATTAATAACTAATACGTAGTAATTAATCACGATTAACGAAAGCACAACAAACAATAATTAATAATATTTTAGTGATTATTTTTTTTCAGTCAATACTCAGCTATATTGTAAACCTACCTACTGTATAGGCGTATAGCCCCAGAATAAATGAAACGAATAAAATATAAAAATTATCTTATCTCTACTAGGTAGGTATAAACATTAATTAATGATTACTTATTAATATATAATTTTTATAATTCATAATATAATAATATAATATAATGTTCTGAGCTAATTTTATTGTACTGTTTATTTGAAACATTGAAAATGCAACAATTTGTACATCCAATATTCCAATATATTTGTTTATAATTTACTACCTAGTATTTCTATTCGTATTTAACTATATTACACTTATAGGCTATAGCCACCGGTTGGATTATTAAATATTATATTTTTTTTATTCATTTAGGGTCATTATAGTCATACACCGTGGTCCATGACCACCCACCCAACTATAAGGTGTATCGACGGATACACCTTGAGTATAGGATAGCCGCCACTGATTCAGTTTATTTTTTAGTCCCTATTAATTCCATATCTGAAAATGATTGGTTTATATTATAATCTTTGGGCTGAGGTAATACCAATAGAGCACGCATTTCTCAATTTCTAGTCGTAGTGAATTTTTAATTTATTTTTAAAATATGTTTACAAAATATAACACTATATTATTATAGTGCTCAGTATAGTTAGTAGACAGTTGGTTGTAATGTTGTCGCACTACAAATTACATATTTACTATTTACATCATGACTAAGGTCGAAG
The DNA here is from genome assembly GCF_019925205.1 of Metopolophium dirhodum. Lineage (NCBI taxonomy): Eukaryota > Metazoa > Arthropoda > Insecta > Hemiptera > Aphididae > Metopolophium > Metopolophium dirhodum. Next base: position 6,262,263 of record NC_083560.1, read on the forward strand.
GTTAAAGAGACAAGAGGACTTGTAGCATTTGCATATTAGCAAAGTTGCACAGTCACAAAAATAGCAGAGTATACGAAACAAATACATTTCATGTCTTTTTTGTTTTTAGGGCATATTTTACAGTTGTATAAGTACGCAATTTTATTCTTTTTGTGACATATTTAACTTAAATCAATTTTTTCCTCATCGACATTTTTATTTCAAACAGTACAGTCAAAATATTTGGATAAAAATTTAAAAAATGTTTGTCGTATATAATATTATTGACTGTCCGCGGGCACAAGTTTTTCTTACAAGTGCTTGAAGATTGCCGATAAGCCAATAATATAGACCTAATTTGCTGTATTTAATTTTATTAATAGTGTAGTAAGCCAGTTACTACTTAACAACACCATTGTAATATAATAGTAATTATACTATACTATAGATTAGCTATACTGTAATTCGGCATATATCGGATAATAGAAACGGAAATAAGGGTTCCTTCTGTTTATTAAATAATATTACATTTTAATGTCTTGTTTGAGAAACGGATATTAGGAACTCATTGAACCATATAATTGCTCTGTATACCACAATGTTCAATATATAAAAATATGAAACAGTAGAATGATTATTTTGATTACAACACTGTACGCAACGATAGTCATTATAAAAAATATTAAAATTAAATTAAAAATGATTATATCAAATCGAATACACAGAATTATACTGGAAGTCATAAAATGCGTGGGCCGGAACGATGGTCACACACATCACATCCGTGAGTCGAGATACAGTAGCTATAGGCAAGGGGTACGGGGAACTTCATATATAAGGGAGCCCGAATCGGCCTGTTTTCAGACGTGTACTACCACCCATTAGTGCAAGCACCTTCACGCCACTCTGTACGAGCATATTTTGGACTTAGAAAAGTTATCAACAATATAATAAAATTCACAATAAAACAACAATTGTCTTTTATTTATTATCAACCACGACTACAACATCAAACAAACTGTCTGCGATCCGCAACGATAATATCTCGGCAGCCACTTATCTGCTATTAGAACTACGATAGTAGGTACCAAGCTGTCGAGAACATTACACTGGCGCAGTCGAAAAAGGAGGTTCAAGGAGTTTCAAGACGAGGCGAGCAGTCAAAGCGGCGGATTTAAAATTCCAAAGGCGAGTCTAGCAGTCAAGGCGGCTACATTCAACTTCGGAGATCCAGTACCGACGCAGCGGCTACACCACGTCAAGCAGCTCCACGGAGGTAACAGTTGAGGTCTGATCAACCAAGGCGACTCCGGAATCAACGAACAAATTCAAGACGGGCCAGCAGTCAATCAAGAAAATGAACACAGCAGTGGCAACAACGTTGTTGTGAGTATATTAATTAAGTGAAGATAGATAATTAAAATTAAAATTGTATAGCTTGAAGTGCACGTCTCACGTTGATACATATATATCAGCGTTTATTTTATACTTGGTGGTGGTGTAAAATATTAGGGAAAAATATTCGAATAAAATTAAATGAAAAAAAAAAATAGGAAACAAGCTTGGGAAGAACTATATACGTATTTTATGATAGACAGCTGTAGACTGATCTAGGATTTTTATGGTAAATAGACGGCAAGGACCGATCTAAGATTTTTTATGATAGACAGCTGTAGACTGATCTAGGATTTTTATAGACGGCAAGGACCGATCTGAGATTTTTTATGGTAGGCAGCAGGGACTGACCTAAGAATTTTATGATATTTTGTGATAGGCAGCGGAGACTGATCTAATAAATTAAAGTAGACGGCGATAGGCTGATCTAGGAAATTGATGCACGCGCGTAGCATTTTTGAATTATATATGAGAATAATTGATTAAAGTGAAATATTGAATTTTGAATTGAAATATAATTGTTGAGAGAATTTAAGTGATATATAGCAACGATAGTCATTATAAAAAATATTAAAATTAAATTAAAAATGATTATATCAAATCGAATACACAGAATTATACTGGAAGTCATAAAATGCGTGGGCCGGAACGATGGTCACACACATCACATCCGTGAGTCGAGATACAGTAGCTATAGGCAAGGGGTACGGGGAACTTCATATATAAGGGAGCCCGAATCGGCCTGTTTTCAGACGTGTACTACCACCCATTAGTGCAAGCACCTTCACGCCACTCTGTACGAGCATATTTTGGACTTAGAAAAGTTATCAACAATATAATAAAATTCACAATAAAACAACAATTGTCTTTTATTTATTATCAACCACGACTACAACATCAAACAAACTGTCTGCGATCCGCAACGATAATATCTCGGCAGCCACTTATCTGCTATTAGAACTACGATAGTAGGTACCAAGCTGTCGAGAACATTACAATAGATAGATAATCGTTAATGATCTAACGTCGTACACCTATGGCATCACCACCACAGTGGAGCCGTGTGCGCACCATACGGATTGCGGGCATTTATTCGAGTGGGATATAAAAAAAATTTTAAATGCATATTTTAAGTGCATATCAGTGGCGTGGTGAAGGGGGTCTAGAGTAGCGGCCTCTCCTCCAAATTTTGGGTGGGTGGGTATTGGGTAATGGGTATTCATTTTTAACATACATAACATGTATATAATATACTATAGGATTAATGAAGTACTAATGTAAAAAAAGGGGTGGCAAGTGGGTACCGCTCTGCTGTTCCTTTGATGTCAAATGGGTAATTTTGATGGATGATGTATTACATTTTAATTCAATGATATAAAATCATTTTACACGAAAACTGAAACTGAACGAAGACGGTCTGCTTATATTATTATAAATATATTTTATAATATTGATATTAAAGAAATGTTTACTATTTATATTGTCGACAACCTTTAATTTTTTACACTTTAAAAGTTGTATGTACCACGAATATTTTTAAATTACAAAAACGTTATTTTTCGTTCAGGTACATATCTAATTTTGTTCAAATTTGAACTTAAAATGTCTATAAAAATAACTGTGTGAATATATTTTAGATTCTGAGTGGAACGATTAATGTATTGATTTTACAATGATGTGTGGTTTTTTTTAAATTTTTAAATTTTTAAATTTTTTTTTTTGTGTCTGTGTACACGATAAGTAGTCGAAATAATGATTGGATTTTCAACTTCAGTACCTTGTTCGATGGGAAAATGAATATCGTTGGTGCATTGGGAAGGTTAAAATTTCCAATAGTTTTCAAAAGCGCCAGGAAAAATAACATAAAATTAAGGAAAAACGGGAATTTTAAGCAAAATCGGTTTTCCACAAAATTCTTATATAATGATATTATATCATTGAATTCAAATTTAACACCATCCGTTACAGTGACCCACTTGTAACCTACTGTACAGAAGAGCGACATCCACTTACCCACCTTTTTTTATTTAACTGGCAAAAATTAAAAAGAGTGATCTTAATAATTCATACAATATATATATAAAATGAAAATTTACCCATAAACGTCCTTTACAGGAGAATCAGCGTTTGTGATCAAATGTGAATCGATATTTTTAGAGATTTGGGTTACAATATCAATTACTTATGATAAACTTATGGTATAATTTATCAATCTTTAACTACACAATGTTTCATTTTATACATTTTTAACTACAATATAATTTTGCAATTTTTCGTCATTTTTTTTTCATCACTTACATTTGAAAATGTCTTATTAATTTATAACTGAAAAATAATTTGCAAATTTTCGAGACTGATGAATTTCGTCGAAATTCCAACTTCAGACAGTCGTGAAAAATTATTGAGGACTTACGTTCAACTCTTTTTTAATATCACTGTAACCAACTTATGCAGAACAGTACCAATTTCATTTTTAAGTTTATTGCCCTACCAAAAAAATTTTTAACGACAGCAATTAAAAAAAAAAAATTGCTTTTATAACTATCAATAGTTCAAAAAGAATCAAAATATTTTGCTAATATTTGGCTATACGGTTATTATTTCATTATAAATTGTTTTTGTTGAAAATTGACTTGCGTAAAAATAATTCTCATTTTAGATTCTGAGTGGACCGGGGAGCTGTAATGCAAATCGCGGTTCTCTCTCCGGTCCTCGATAATACAAAAAAAAAGACTGAGTGAAGCATAGATTTTCTTCAACAGTATCTTTTCTCTTAGGAAAATAAATACTTTGGGGGTCTTAAATCTAAAAAATCCTAACAGTTTTTGAAAACGTAGGGGAAAAGAAAAGAAAAATTAAGAAAAAAACGGGAATATTTACGCAAAATCGATTTTGGTTTTTGGTGTAACTCTTAAACAATTGACTGCAGATACATTAACATTTCACTAGTTGTTTATACATTCATTTTATATACACAATACAATTTTCAAAAATTTTATTTGTTTTGAACTGTTTACGGACATTTTCATTTTCCAATTTTTTTTCTATGAATATCAATGAAATTTTATTTGTTGGGTAAAAAAAAGCTTGAAAATCTAATACAAAGCTCTTAATATATTGTTACAGTGATATTTGTAAAATATTAAAAATCCAGTCACAATTTTTTTTCATAAGCATTTTAAGTTCAAATTTTGAATTAAAAATTCCTAAAAATTTTTCTTTTTAAGTCTAAGTTTTCAAACGTAATACAAGACTCCATATAAGGCTATCTACCTTTATAAAAAATGTCAATAAGAAAGTCAAATTAAATTTTTATGAGCGTTTGAAGTTCAAATTTTTACAACATTGGATATTCACTTGACTTGTCATGTAGTGATGTTCTTATTTTGTTGTAATTCAAAAACAAATAACCGTAGATTCTTGAAATTTATATCATACATTTATTTTATCAATTCATATAGGTACTTGATAAAACTTTCAATTTTTTTTTTCAATAATTTTTAACAAAATTTTATTTTTGAAGTCAAAATTCGTCAAAGCTTACTACAAAGCTCCTGATATATTGCTTAAATAGCAGTGTTAAAATATATAAGCACAGTTTTTTTTGTAAGCATTTAAAGTTCGATTTTTGACAACATTTATAAAATTTAAAATTTAAAAATGATTTTGTAGTTAAAATTTATAAAATGTTGAACTTTTATAGTTAAGGGTTTAAATCTTACAACAAGGTTCCACGTTAGTAGGTTATTCTATAACCAAAAAATCTCAAAAATACAAAATGTTTAAATTTGGAGGAAATTACATATTATAAATAACCAATAATAACGATTTTAGTTATTTTGTTGTAATTTTATAATATTAATTAAACTTACTGGCTACCGTTTTAATAATAAGTAATATCAATATAAATATAATAAAAAATATCCACACTGACAAATCATCAACGCTCAGAATCGTTTTTCGTAGACAATGATATTATATCATTTAATTCAAATTTAATACCATCCATTATACAGTGACCCACTTGTAACCTATTGTACGGCAGAGCGACATCCACTTTCCCACCTTTTTTTCTTATTTTTTTAGTTTTTACCTCGCTTTTGAAAATAACTTAAATTTTTTATTTCTATCCCCCCCTCTTTAAAAAAAAAATATACCAACTAGATTCACTTTCCTCTCAGCAAAAAGATGCTGAAGTAGAAAATCGGACACCAACATTGTTTTGCTACGCTCAGAATCTTAAAAAATAACTTAAATAATAAAATAATAAACTATAGAAGCTATAATATAATATATGTTATTAACTTCAATCGTTTTAAGAATGTTATTGTACATATACATAAATGTTAAGTAAATAATTAACATAATTTAATTTGACGTAATTTTTTTGTATGTTTCATAAAATATTGGGTTGGTAGGTGGGTAGAATAAAATCTTTGCTCCTTGTGTGAATATAGCTCGTCACGCTACTGATATCATTGTATAAGAAAAACGATTCGCGCATATGATATTACGGCATTGGTAAAGCGTGTGCGATCTACCGGACATTTTTTAAGGTTTAGTGTGTGATCTACTGAGAAAACAGTAAATAAATATGTAATATTATGTAATAAAAATGTAATTCAATTAAAAATTAACTATATCTAATACATTAAAGTTTTTTGTGTCCATACAAAACAAATGATACAATTAGTATTACCAATGCCGATATTACTAAGTATATTTGATGATATTATTGTCAATAAAGTAATTTATATAATATAACCTATTTACGTGGAACCTTGTTTTAAATTTTCAATCCTTTGATATAAAAGTTGACAATTTTAAATATTTTTGACTACAAAATAATTATTCAATTTAAAATTTGATAAATTTTGTCAATATTCCAATTTTAAATGCTTATAAAAAAAAATTGTGCATATGAATTTTTAATATTTTTCAACTGCTATTGTAAAAATATATCAGGAGCCTTGTATTACATTTTCACGCATTTTTACACAACCAATACAATTTTATTGACAATTATAGAAAAAAAATATTTTTAAAATTTTATGGTGTATAGAAAATAAAAGTATAAACATTCAATGACATTTTCATGTATTTACAGTTACTCGTTTTTAAATTACAACAAAAATATCCAATCTAGTAAAAATATGAGCTTCAAACGCTTTTAAAAATGTAATTTGATTTGCTTGTCGACATTTTTTTTTTTTGATAAAGGTAGACAAACTTATGAGGAATCTTGTATAAGATTTTCAATTCTTAGATTTAAATAAAACATTTTTATGAATTTCTTACTTAAAACAATTTACACTTTTTGTGAATTTTACGTTTTTGGACAATATTAGAACTTAAAATGCTTATATTAAATGTTGACTGAATTTTTCAATAATTTTTATTTGTCTTTGAAACAATATATTAGAAACCTTATATTGAATTTTCAAGCTTTTTAACCCGTAAACAACTCAAAATAAGTCAAAATAATTTCAAAATGTTATGATATATAGAAAAAGCTTATATATACATTCAGTAAGCATTTCATGTATCTACAGTCATTTCTTTTAGAGTTACACCAAAAACCAAAATCGATTTTACGTAAAAATACCCGTTTTTCCTTAATTTTTATTTTATTTTTCACGGCGCTTTTGAAAACTACTGGAAATCTAACTTTTGACCCCCCTAAGGGGGGGGGGGGGTTAGGGGGGCTTAGGCCTATCGAATTAGTATTTAGCCCTCCTAAAAGGTTTTACTTTTCAGCCCCTCCTTATAGGCTAGTAGTTAAAACCCAAATACTTACAAAGAAAAAAAAATTGTTTAAAATAATTAATAGGTAATGATTATTATATTATAATAATATAAAATATAATATAATATACGTGGATGTACCAAGTTGTGTATAGCATATCTGCTTATTGCATATTAGCTTCAAGCTTATATAACGCCCTTATGGGCTATGGCCCATCATAATATTATATATTATTTTATTATATTTAAATAGGTACCCTTATTGACGTACCTACCTATTCTTATAATATATAGTTATATTAGTTGCATCGTACTGTGTGATCAAAAGTAAAAATTCTCAGTAGTTTTCGAAAGCACCGGGAAAAACTAACATAAATTAAGGAAAAACGGTAATTTTTACGCAAAATCGATAATGGCTGTAGAATGAAGTACATTAAATTTTCACTGATTGTTTATACCTTAGCATTGTATTAGCATTTTCCTTACACGATACAATTTTCAAAATGTTTAACTTGTTTTGACCTGTTTACGGACATTTTTAGTTTTCAATTTTTTCTATAAATATCAATAAAATGTTGTTAGTTAAAAACATAATACAAGGCTCCTATTATATTATTACAATAGCAGTTGAAAAATATTAAAAATACATAAATCACAACTTTCTTTTTTATAAGCATTTAAAGTTTGTATTTTGACACAATATGTAAAAATGACGAACATGTGAAAATTATTTTAAGTTATAAATTCGTAAAAATTGTTCTTTTTAAATCTAAGATTTGAAAATTTAATACGAGATTGCTCATAAGTTTGTCTTACTTTATCAAAAAAAAATGTCTACATGAAAGTCAAATTAAATTGTTGTGAGTGTTTGAATAGATACTTGATTTTAGCAAAATTTTTGTGATTATTAAATTTCAGTGACGCTGATCAGGGGTGTGTGGGGGGCTTTGCGCCCCCCATGGTCTACTTTATACTTTGGTTTTCTAAGACTCTAGCCCATGTATTTCTTCAATCCTAGTTACGCCCATGCCCCCCCCCCCCCCAATGTACCAACTAGATTCACTTTCTTATCAAAAAATATATTGTTGAAGAAAATCTAAGCACTTTGCACCTGTCCTAAAAGGTGATGACGTACACCAAAAAAAAACACACACATCATTGTAAAATAAAAACATTCATTGCTCTTTTTTTTTATTCTGTATACTGTAGTAGTATGAAATAGCCGGTTCTGGATGCCCGCCGCTTCAACCCCTCCCGCCCTCGTCACCATGCTCCCTTCACCCACCCCCCACTCCACAAGCCAATACTGCGCTTCCCACCCCACTCCCCCCGCCTGCACTGCGCCTCCCTACGCTTCCCTACGTCATCATGCGCTTCCCTGAGCTTTTCTCTCCTCTCCACTCCCCCCGTCATCTCCTACGTCATCCTGCGTCACACCGACAATCCCCTCCCCCTTCCCCACCAGAACTACGTCATCATACTTCTTTCATGCTTCTTTCCCCTCCCCACTCCCCCACCTGCACTACGTCATTCCACCAATCCCCTCCCCCTCCCCACCGGAACTACGTCGTCCCGCGCCTCCCACGTCATCACGGGCTTCGCTGAGCGCCTAATATATATATACATACTACAGTACATACTCTATGCATACTATAGTATATACCTATATATATATATACTAATGTATATACTCTATACATACTATAGTATATACTCTATACATACTATAGTATATACCTATATAATATACTAAAGTATATAAGCTATACCTATATATAGTAGTACCATTTATATATACATACTTAGCTGTTTCTCCCTTCCTCCCTCTTTCACGCCTACACATACTCCTCGTATATATATGTATATATGCTATTATGAAAGCATCACCCCTATCCATTTATTTCGCGGAACATTCACGCTTACCGCGGACGATCTATTAACTAAGATAATTATTAATTCACATGCACAACTGCCGAAGTACAATATAATATTATAATATGATAATCACGGATCATTCCCGGTGCAGCTGTTCGACGTCCACCAAAGTGTGTTTTGATATTGTTTTTCAAAGTTAAATTTTATTTTATATATTTTATATAATAAATAATAATAATAATAATAATAATAATAATAATGACGGAACGTGACGTGCAACTGCGACTGGATGGGGATATGTCGCTTGTCGATTTAATCGATACCACTAATTTCGTCATAGACTTTATCGGCCGCAAGTCTATCAGCATCGGGCTCGACCCGTATAAAGATTTCAACGTATCTATTCAGATAATCACACCATCGCGGTTCGTATATTGTATAACAGCCGATTTTTTACGACGCATTTACTCGTTGATGGGGCATATTCTATCGATTATAACCGATCCGCCGATTAAAAGCCGCGGGATACTGTTACTCAGAGACGAGACGATTTCACTGTCTAAAATTAGTTATCGCGACGATAATATGCTGGTAGTCGAATCCCACCACCAGCAAGGACGCCGTGTATTGTTGAGCAGACGAAATCTATTAAAGCTCCAAGACATGCAATGGATTATCAACGAGATTATCGCCCAAAAATCCGACATTGTACGTCACATGGTGATGGGACAAACTGATCTTATGGCTACATATTTATACGCAAATGTACCCGCGGAAAAATCCTCGTCCGTTGAAGAAATTACAGCGATCATCTACAATATCCACAGCGATCTATCGATAATGAATATCGTCCCGAAAATTCAATACAGTTTCACGAACCAGATCAAATTGTTTGCACACAAATAACTCGCCGAGTGTTGGCACAAGAAAATGCGTGAAAACGGTACAGACTATCCGATCAACGACGATGATACCGCCGCCGCCGCAGCCACCTCCGCTGACGTCATCGAATGGGTAATATATTAACAACTCGTTCTGCGTCAGATTTATAGACACGTGATGATTCATGGCGTCGAGCTTGGCGCACTTGGCGGAGAACCTCACCTCCGCAAACTTTGATAAGTTTTGCGAAGTCTCGAAAGTGTTCGCCCCGTCGGAGATGCGACTGGTCACGCGGAAAGGCGTTTATCCGTACGAATATACAGATTCGTGGGATAAATTACGCGCTATGTCGCTGCCGGATAAGTTCCAATTCTACAGCGCGTTGACTGAGACGCACGTGGGCGACGAGGATTACAATCATGCGACCAGGGTTTGGAATCATTTCGGCTGCACCTCGCTCGGCGCTTATAGCGATTTGTACCTTAAAGTCGACGTGCTGTTAAGCGCCGACGTCTTCGAGAATTTCAGGGATATATGCATGACCACATATCACCTGGACCCCGCGCATTACTACACGTCACCCGGATTCAGTTTCGACTGTATGCTGAAGCTTACGAAAGTTCGACTTGAACTTTTGGACGATTTTGAGAAAATCCTATTTTTAGAGTCTGGTACGAGCGTGGCGCTTGCTAGGCGCCACGCGCGCGCAAACAATCCACACACCCCCGGATACAATGTCGATGAACCTAACACGTCCCTCATATACTGTCGTATATTGCAGACAGTCGTCAAAATAATATTATTTAATATATATGTAATATAGGTGGGAATATTTCAAATTGTAAATTATTGACATAGGTCAGGCCAGCGAAGCAATATGTGCTGAGGCGACAGTAATATTTTCTATATAACACCGCCGTACGCGCAGGCACGGCCCCCCGGTTGTCGCTGATGCATTATCACACACGCTGAGTGATTCGGCGAGGACGTAGGTACGACGTGCGTGTGAAACGCCGATCGTAGTACGGGCTTGGCGATCTGAATTTGCTAAGTGTTTTATTTATGTATGTTTTAATACAATAAAAGTGTTTCCAACCTGAAAACCCGAGTTAAACATTATTTTAGTCATTCTTACGTTCTTACCTTTTATAGAAACAGCGCCGGGATATACGTACTATGTGTCAATGAAGTTTTATTAAACTGAATAGTGCCAAGGTATATGTAATCTTTGAGTCATTTCAACTAGATAGGAACGAACTAAGAATTGACAAGCGCCTACCATCGTACCTCAACGAGTTAACAGTGCCATTCTAATTAACTTTAGAGAGTGTCATTAACTAGAGAATACGAGGGTAAGGCGATAGTTGGTTTACCGCGTATTGTCTAATACGGGTGATACCACAATACCTAGATGGTGATTATCAAATATAAATTATATATGCGTGTATAATCCATGTATTCTCCTTATATATCTAGCAAACAATTTGTACGGGTACGCCATGTGCAAATATATGCCGATTAGCGATTTTGCATGGTACCCGGGAAACCCGGAAGTCGCGCTGGCCCAGCTACAGTTTATGAGTGAGACAGATGACGTGGGTAGAATTTACGAAGTCGACATTTCGTATCCACAATATCTACACGAGCCCCACAACGATATGCCGTTTTTGCCCCACGCCAGCATACCACACGGGTCCACCATCCGAAAGTTGATGGTTACGTTTTTCTGTGTAAAGAACGCTACGTGGTTCATTATGTGAATTTAAAACAGGCCATGGCCCACGGTGTCGTAGTTGAAAAAGTGATTATTAATATTATTATTTTATGTATACAGATCTTATAACTTTTTCGTACATTTCAGGCGCACAGAGTATTGGAGTTCCGTCAATCCCCATGGCTGGCCCCGTACATAAATCTCAATACTGAATTACGCAGACAGGCGAAAAACAAATTCGAAGAAAAGTTTTTAAAAATTTAAACAATTCGGTATTCGGTATGTAATTTTTTTATAAATTTACTTCAAAATTTTTTTTTTATATTTTTTTCTGAGCTTTAAACCGCTTAAGCCTTACATAATGTGTGTACTGTATGTATGCAGGGAAAACTATTGAAAACATACGCTTTAGATTCGATTTGGAGCTTGTATCGTGTCCGGTCAGAATGCGAAAGCTCATAAATCGTCCGACATTCAAATACTGCACGACTTATAACGAAAATCTCTCGGTGGTCACTCAACACAGTAAAGAAGTGGATTTCTGCAAGCCTATCTACATAGGATTTTCCGTACTAGAACTAAGTAAAGTTTTAATGTACGGATTTCATTATGACGTCATGAAACGTCATTACGACGAAAAGATCGAGTTGCTATATACCGATACTGGTGCGTCATTATTGTATATATTATTTATATATTATTTATTAGTCTTATACAGTTTTTATATTATTATTACATGTTACCGATTCACTATTCTACCGCGTGACGACGGACGATTTCCACACGGATCTTATTGAAAATCCAAATCTGATGCGGTTTATGGACACCTCAAATTTCCCTCACGATCACAAGTGCTATACAGCTGCACGGAAACGTATTCCGGGCCTATTTAAATTTGAGTGTGGCTCCAGAACGATCTACGAATTTGTCGTTTTACGGGCTAAATCCTATGCCTACGACGTGGAACAGGGGGTCACAATTCTCGCGAAGGGTGTTATGGGGCACGTGATCAGAAATCACCTCATTTTCACCGAACATAAGCGGTGCTTATTTGCCGACGTGGACGACGATGCAGATTCCGACGAGTGAGACGATGAATTTGACGCTAACATGGGGAAAATGATCGCAGCCGATTCTGCGCTTAAAGCCGTCGCCCAAATACACCGGATCGCCTCCAAATTTACCGCACATTTGACTCCGTCGACCCCCGCTCACGCATCCATCGCACTGCTATAGTTACATGCCTTTCACGCCGTATAGAGAAAATGTTTGTATACGGTCTTTTAAACACGAAATGCGGACGATTAGGGCTATGAAAATCGTCTTGAACAGGGACGACAAAGCGACAAGCGTTACGTGTTACCAGACAACATTTCGACGTACGCGCACGGTCACTACCTCGCGAATTACTAAATTATTATTATTATTATTATTATTTTTATTGTTAAATTACCTCATATCTGTATATTATACATATATATATATATTTATAACCTATTAAAATATTTGTATATATTGTACAATCTTGAAATACGCTCGTTGTATATAAAAATATGTGAATGTACGATTCTAAAATATTATATTAACACCGTTTTTATATATATAATCTCGTTTTTTAAAAATTATTATTATTATTTTAGTATCACAACCTCATCTTCTCACTATCATATTTTATCTTTTCTTATCATCCTTATCTTATCTTCAAACATACTTATCTGATATATTCGTTGACTCCAAAAACCGCACACTTTTAATAAAATATAGGACAGAACCGCACACATTTAATAGGTTAAAACCGCACAATTTTAAAAATTGTCGTATCCAAAAACCGCACAGTTATGATTTTGACCCCAAAAAGGTCGATAAACAAAAAACGCATATGTATATGTATAATTAATTATTTGTTCTCATTATTCTCACAGTTCATCAAAAAAAAATGTATACATTTAAACATTTTAAATATCAATTTTAAAAAAATGTCAACTTAAAAATGTATATATTCAATAATTTAAAATTAAATAATTTAAAAAAAATGTATATAGGTATATTCAAAAATTTTAAATATTAATTTAAAAAATAATTAAAACTTTCAAAGTTTGATTGGCTGAAACCGACTGCCGACGTTTTTTAAAAACTTTATACGATGTCCGTCACGTAAAAATTCTTCCCAAAATTGAAACAATAGTACATATAGTACATATCATATAATCTTATCTTTTCACTATTTTCACTAAAAATAGTGTGCGGTTTTAACCCACTATAAATGTACAGTAATTTATTATACAATGACCGATAAGCTGTGCGGTTTTTGACTATCGACCTTTTTAGGGCTAAAATCAAAAGTGTGTGGTTTTTGGATGCAACCGATATATTATACCGGGGTCTCGACAAAAATATTATTATTTTTAAAAAAACCCCGCTCATTCGCACTGCGATAAGAAGTGAACGGGGTGGAGCAAGGATTTATATGCCTACATACGGCGGCGTTCTGGTGGCTAGCACTTCATCAGTCAGTCTTTGGAGTTAAGCATTTACGAACGTGTAATAATACGATATATTAATATGTCGTCAGAGGAGTGTCTTTAATAAATCGCCCGTTAATCTTCCCCCTGAAAATTAATGATATGGGGGGTACATCCCCTTTATTATAATTACTGACTTCCTCCGCGGTCATTTGTATATATTTGGGTAAGAAAATTTTAATTGTACCCCCTAGGACACCATCGGTTAGCTTGCACGCTATGGCAGGTCCAAATTTGGTGTCCATTTCACTCATGGACCTGATCGCGTAGCTGCGACCTACTTCCAGATCGCCTATTGACTGGTTAGAGTTGATGGCTTATTTTTTAATGACTGTAAGAACGACGCCATTTAGCTAATGTTAAAAAAAAAAAAATCAATAAATAAAATAAATCATTTACACACTTGCAAGGGGTGTTATATAAAATATTCCGTTAAATTAAGTACAATATAATTATTTAACATGTCATAAAATATTATAATATAAAAAACAGTCAAACATAAATATAGCTGATTCCCATTTAGTGAAATTTTATGTTAGATAAATATGAATACAAGTTTACATCAATCCCTATTGTTAAAAGTAACCCTATTATTAATATTATATTATAGCAAATAATTATGTGTGATAAAATATTATATATAAAAAAATAACAGCCAAACTTGAATATAGTTAATCCCTATTTAGTGAAATTGTATGTTTGATAAAATATTTATTTGAATACAACAAGCCCCGTTGATAATATTATCCCTAAATACTATTTTATTGAATATCTTTATAAAACGTGTTTTTTTCCTATCCACGATACATTTAAACGTTAAGGTTTCACCGTGCTATAGAAAATCAGCTTCTACAGGTTGGACTTCTAATCAGTATTATACGATGCGAGAACATATAATAATAATAATAATAATAATAATAATAATAATAATAATAATAATAATAATAATAAACTAATAAATAAATATATAAATAACACAAATAAAACTCACTTATATTATTATTCTGGTGACTGAAAATGTGTTTGATGACTATGATGACGATGACTATGACGAAGATGATGATTATGATGATTATGATAATTATCGGTAACGTATGGTAATGATCACAAATTTGAATCTATATAATAAATATTGTAATATTAATAATGAGTGTATACAGAAAACTATATCTGCGAACCATATACGATTTAAGGACATATAATAATAATAATAATAAAAATAGTAATATTAATAAATTATTAACAAGTACTATTATTATTGTAGGATAAATTAAATAAGTAACTCACTTTATATAACGCGGTGTTGATGATAAAATAAAAATAAATCAGTGCTGGAGATAAGCTTGTGTTCGTATTGGGTTGATCGAGACGACTGAATTATAATTCACAGCAATTTAATTAGCTTAATAAGAGCAGAGACACTATCACCCCACCACCCCCCCTTGATCACGTTATATTCGACCGCAACGATCTTTGTGCGTGTGAACATGTCCCTGCATTGGCATACTCTGACGGACGGGCGGGTGGGTGGAACAATGACACCCCATTGTTTGATGAATATTATTTAATATTTATATAATAATAATTTATTAGCAATACAGCAATAATTGCGACGATTGCATACTTTTTTTTTCACGATTCCTTGTCCTATGCATGTGGGATCAAATATCATACATACCTACTTGCTGCATATATATTTATATATATTGATAATATTATGGCTGATGAATGATGATCGAACAGTGCAATATGCATTGTTTATGTACTACCACACGATTATGACACTATATTATATGTGTATGTAGATAGTAGATGTGAACATTTTCGTTCAAATAAAAAACTCTACGACTGTATAATATAATATGTATGTGTTTATTCATTGAAATATAATATTATTTAGAAAAATTAAACAATATAATATTATATAAAATAAAAAAAATAATATTCTACGAATTATTTATAAGCCATCTGCGTAATGCAAAAACTCTATGATATGTACATTGTGTGCGATCTAAGTCCATATGATATATACAACACGGAGATCCTAGGTCATAGTTTTCAACACGATTGCGAGAATAGTTAATATTATAATTAATAGAATTATTATTATTATTAGTATTATCATCGTAATTGTCGTCAGTAGATGACATAAAAAGTCGATCCAGCTGAATTAATCGAGGGCAGTCGTGATCCACGCCCAAATCGATGACATCGACTTCTGGAATGAAATCTTGTATAATCTTACGTTTTTCCGCACCCTTGACGTAGACACACTTGAAATGTAGTGATTTTAAAATTCTCTCGATTTGCGAATATTCCACGTCACCGCAACACAATGAAAGCTGATAATAGTTACGATACAACCACATATTCACCGCTTTACTTTTAGCCGTACACGGTGTTTGATTGTGTTTGAAAATATAATGTTGGCTACCGCGGTTGTTTACATCGAGAATTCACATTTCTTTTATTAGATATTTAAAATTCGAACCTAGTATACATTGAATATCTATGATAGCCGACGCCATAATCCACTTCGTCGAGAGTTAAATACAACTATATATAAATTATATATGTATAACGCGTCTTACTGGTAATAGGTTAGGGTTCTGACTGTTTCCAATTCTCTGCGAATCTGTCCTCGAGTATAATTATTCTGGCGTACGCATGAGCCAATGAGACTTTTAAATCTTTAATATTTTTATTTACATCCTCTATGGACTCAATGCATGATTCGATTTTATTATTATTTTCTAAAAAATATTTATCGGTCGCCTGCACTGATCCGATTGTTCCTAGTCGAATTATTTGCATTTCGTTCGCCAGAACTCGATCGTTGAACGACGATATTTTTTTATCAGTGGCCGTGATTAAGTCAGTGTGTAGACCTAATTCATTGGTAAACTTCTCATCAAGCTTCGCGATTTTCGAATAATTTATTCATTTTATTCCAATCAAATTAACGTGGGAGTCGAGTTCTTCGACAAACTTTTCTTTCGTGTCGGTAATTGTCTTATTCAATTGATTAGACGGTGACCCCCCGAACACATCCATGACGTCGTGATAACTGCACTCATATTCTAAGATCAGACTTATTTATCCAACTATTATGCTCGTCAGTAAAACCTAACCTTTGGTGCGAATTATTTTTTCCACTAGATAATCATCAGGTAGTTTCGTTTTACGTATTTCTTCAGCGTAGAAACCGCCGGCTATCGGGTTACCCGTATAATCCTGCAAAATGAATGTACACGGCGTAGTCCTGTTCACTTTAATAATTGTAAATATTTCGGTAGACCAATTGGGCAAATATCCTTTTGTTAAAACACCCTTGTACACACTAACACGAACTTTGTCGCCCACGCTAAACTTGATTTTTGTGGTTTTCGCGGCAACGTTTTTTAATTTTACCCGTGACGGGTCGTCGTTGGCGTGTAACGGTGTCACACCAATCGTGGTATGCACCGTACTATTATAGTCATTAATTAACTCTGGTAAAATAGACGTCCAATCATGAGAACCTCTGCTAGTGAATTGTCTAAACATTCGAGCTTTTAAAGATCTATTAAATCTCTCAATTATCGAAGCCTTTAAAGCACTGAAAGTGCTATACATTTTTATATTATACTTGTTTACTAAAGCCTCGAAATTTTTATTGTAAAACTCGCGCCCCCGATCGACGTGTAATAGGTTAGGTATATTCTGTGCAAAAATGCCACTAGCAGCCTTAGACACTTCGTCACCACGTTTAGTCCTCAATGCGATTCCAAAAGCTTATTTCGTGTAACAATAAATTACGGTCAATATGTAATTATAATTTTTGTTGACCTTGGCAAATTGACGCATGTCTACAAGGTCCGCTTGGTATAAATCGTTTTAACCGTAAACAATGACGCGACGTCGCGGGTATGTCCTTCTCGCCGCTCCATGAAGTTCGGCCGCGATCTCAAGCTCGACATTTGGAATTTTTTTCAATATACCAGCCTCGACCAATTCTTCACAAATCGAGATTATCTCGTTACGAACCCCCGTATTACCCGCCGCGAGAGACGAATACAATAATCGCAATCTATTGACCAGCTCATTAGGATCGTTCCAATATACAATATTATGTTTCTGTAATCGTATATTTATACCACTACCAGACGTCTTTTTGTCCTTGGCCGCGAACAGATTTGAAATTACTTTCGTATATTTCGCCCCTATGGAACTGCGGACACGCGTACCATCTGTTGTCATGTGCGCTGATGTCAGAATTAAAATACGTTTATATGCACTTAAATCTTCATGTGAATATTTTTCAGCCGCTGGGGACTTGGCGAATAATAACTCAATAAGTCCGGGCGTTATGGGATAAAAACCGTAATCATCTTCGATATGCATTTCATTATCAATAAATTTAATTTCTTTGTTGCCCAAAACATATTCGCCACTTCTTAATTTTTTAGGTGCGTATACTTTATGTAATTCAGTTATTGGCCACTGTCCGTATAGTTCATTCAAATCGTATTGTGACATAAGCGACGGTGGCGACGATGATGAGGCGGTGGAATGTTATTTATAGACATCCGGTAGCGATCGCGGTGATGACTGCCGCGACGACGATGGTGTGGGCGTCGGTGACGCGGGCGGGGTAGGTGGTGGGTGCACCGATGAATGTGTGCGAGGGGTATCAATATTGTCGCGTATTTTATTAAGAGGATCGATAATAGAACTGAGTGTATTATTTACTAGTGATTCGGTTTCAAAACGACCGGTTTTCAGCGCGTAATATTTTTTTTTTATATTCATTCTTGCTTGAATAATATCCGCCAATAACGACGGTGACGCCGGGGACACCGACGGCAAGTTGTTTACGTTTCCCATGATATCAGGCAAATGTGTTATATTTCAACGCACAATAATTATATTATTATTAAAAAATATATACATATATATATATTGTAATATTATCGTCGACAACATGCCGTCTCAGACACTATCATTGTGCGGAAACAGCTCCGAATGTCATTTTTTCCCACCCATAGAAGTGGGTGACAAATCTGAAATCGGGCTTCTAAGCATGCAGACATATAATTCAATACCTAACGTCGAGACTGGGTGCGATACTCTGCATATTATTCACGGTGAACAGTCCGAGATTACTAAGATTAAAATACCTACTGGATGTTATGAAATAATTGTTTTAGAAACTAAAATACGTGAACTTTTAAAGGACATCGGCGTGCATTATTTCAGTTTGTCGACTAATATCACTAATATCAGCACATTGAAATGTACTATGCATTGTAATAGTGATATCGATTTAAACGTCGAAGATAGCATCGCGTCGTTATTAGGTTTCGATAAGCGTATTTTGGTACGCAATCATAGACACGAGTCCGATCGCGTAGTGAAAATAAATTATGAACGTTAATACGATAAAAGTCGAATGTAACTTGGCTTTAGGCTCATTCAACAACGGACGGCAATCGCATACGATACATGAATTTTATTCGATCGTGCCACCCGGTTATAAAATAGTTGAAATACCTAAATATAGTGTGTTGTATAAACTGAAAACAAATACGATTGATTTCGTACGTGTTTCATTGACCGATCAAAACGGGAAGTTAATTAATTTTCACGGCGAAGCTGTAAACATCAGACTGCTTATAAAAAATGGGTTTGAAATTTAATGACGGTAAATATGCTGCGAACAGTGGTGAGGCACGCATTAAAGCCGCGACCGTTAACAGGCACACACTACAACACGTCACAGCTGTTCGTAAAAAAATTAATCGTAATAATAAAAAAAAAACAAATCGCTGACGCTCGATAATCGTAATTTTTTACGCTTGATCGCAAACAAGTAGTAATTTTTTATTTGTTTCTATATATTATACATAACCAGAGCCGTGCCGGGGGGGGGGCCTAGGGGGCATATGCCCCGGGCGCATGGTTTAAAGGGGTGCCAAACATTTTTATAATATTTTAAACTTTACATAAATAAAATATATGAGAAAGATTATTGTTTTACAATTATTTTGGACCATTACAAATTTTTTCTGAACAAATTTCTGACTATGTTTGAGGAGTAACAATTAGTCAACCAAACGTTTTATTTTTGTTATATTATTGGCTTTATAATAAATTATCGTATTCTTTATCTCAAAATCGACTGCACGTCGAGCACGCGAAGTGCGATAAGCGTTTGTAAATAAAAACCAGATACAAATTATTGCCTATTGGTATTAACTTTTATATATTATTTTTACATTTTACAAATCACCATGTCATGTCAGCTGTCAGTAGTCAGTACGTTATCTGAATCGAACCGGGCTACACGTTCTTCTTGTTATTTGTTCGTGTTCGTATAATTATACCGTACACACTACATGTTTACATCGGTATACCACCATTGAAAACAAATTTGCTCTTGAGTTTTTTTTTAAGGATTTAAGGTAAGATATGTAAGATATATTTTTATAACCTACATAGTATATGAATGACAGTAGTTAATGGCAGTATATTTTTGATTTATAGAATGGCCCCTAAAAAACTATCAGGTGCACAAAATCAAAAAAGAATATCGAGTTAGAAAATAAATTGTTAGCCACTCAATGGAAAAAATGGATAAATAAATCAAATCAAAAAAATTCTTCATCTAATTCGACTATTAATTGTAATGAGAATAATAGTAATGAAGTTATAGAGTTTATAGATTTACGTTTGTAAATATAACATGTATATATAATATAATTTGTGATTTTTATCATTTTTAATTATTTAATACGGTATAAATTAATAAATTATACCTAACTATTTTGTTTAATAATTACTATTACAATTAACTTTAGTTTTTTGTCAAATTAATGTTCAAAATACGTTGTACAAAAAAAATTAAATTAAATTAAATAGGAATGAAACGCATTATGATTAATGATAAATAAAATAGGGGGCGAATATTTTTAATTTTGCCCCGGGCGCCAAATCGTAACGGCACGGCTCTGTACATAACAATTATGGATAAATCGTTCTTAGATGTGGGTGGTGCGTATGTAAATGAATCACCTATTCGGGAAATGTTCGTACATTCTTTCCTACCATTTTCCACGAGTGCGCTGGATAATGGGGACGAAATTCGTATCGCGATTCAAAATCGGGACGCACATACGCTATCGAGCGAAAGTTATATCTATATCGAGGGTAAAATAACGAAGCCTGACGAAATGAAGACAGTAATAAGCTTAGCACGGGTTAATGAATTTATTTAACGAGATGAAATACGAAATAAACTCTATCGAAGTACAACGGGTTAAAAAACCTGGTATAACTAGTGCGATGAAGGGTTAGGAATATCATGAAAAATGCTGCTTGGGATATCACTAGCAAAAATACTAATTTCATTAAAGACGGTTCGTTCAGAGGATGTATACCGTTAAAGCATGTTTTCGGTTTTTGCGAGGACTACAAGCGAATACTGGTGAATTATAGTCAACAGCTGATTTTGAATAGATCGATGTCAGATTTGAGTTAATTACATTTCACTGCCGTTGCGGGGGAGGAAATTTCGAGCGAGCTGGTTAAGGCTATGGTGAAAAAAGTCAAAGTACAGCTGACGCGGGTGTCGTGGTAAATACCTGTTATTAAAGTCGACGATCGAGAGAGGTTGAAAGTTTGAAACTGTTGAAAATCATTGATAGCAAAAAAATGTAAAATTGTGCATTTAGGAATTGGGAGCTTTGTGAGTATCCGAATTTACCGCAGACGAGCAAACACTCTTGTATGGTGAAAACATGCTCGCAGGTAGAGAGACGTAGGTGCTTAATAATCGCTTTTCTCACGAATGCACCTGGTACCGTGGCAGACGGTTATAACGTTGATTACGATGCGTGCTCGCTGACAAACGTTAAAGCATATATTAATTCAGTCGAATACCCGTATGAAGATTTCAACGAAAGTTTCGATAAAAATCTGTTCACCATGTTCTACCAGAATTACGTCGATTTCCAGAAACATTATTACGAGCGATTTAACGCTCAACCGTGTCTTACGAGGGAACAGTATAAATAGTTGGGCCCATTTATCTGCATAGATTGTTCGCGTCAAAATGATGACGCCAAGACTTCAAGTATCGATTTACGTATTGAGATAGAGGCAGCTAATAATTTCCCAGCCAATATGGCCGCCTACTGTCTAGTCATACACGATCGTATTGTTCAATATAATCCATTTACGGGTGAAGTGCGAAAAATATAATTCATGAACCTATATTATATGTATATATTGTATTTATGTTTTTCCTTAAAATGTTTACTTTTATTTTATGATGAAATTATAATAATAATTATAATATATTATAATATGTGTCGTACTATATCTGATATCCGTATTAAAAATGCTTCTTGGAATAAATAAACTAAAAAATAATAATAATAAATACAACGCGTTTTGTTTTTTCTATATAATATTGTAATATATTATATAGTGATTTTGGCGGTGTATATATATAGTAATATGTATAGAAATCTTATTTCACAATAATATACAAACAACGTGCAATAATATGAATGCGATGTTATGTAACAATAAAACAACGTATACATCTATATATATATATATATATTATATTGTGCCTAGTCGACTATTTTTCCTATATCCCTGGCCGGCGGTTGAATGAACCGTGTGGAATTCGGTGGACCGCGACACATCAATAGTTTGTATAAGAAAACACCGCTGCACGACAATTTCTTCGAGTCTGATCGGCTGTAAAAATAGTACCTTCATACTATAGTATGTATAGAGTATATACATTAGTATATATAGGTATATACTATAGTATGCATAGAGTATATACATTAGTATATATATATATATATATGTATATACTATAGTATGTATAGAGTATATACATTAGTATATATATAGGTATATACTATAGTATGCAAATAGTATATACATTAGTATATATAGGTATATACTATAGTATGTATAGAGTATATACATTCGTATATATATAGGTATATACTATAGTATGTATAGAGTATATACATTAGTATATATAGGTATATACTATAGTATGCATAGAGTATATACATTAGTATATATAGGTATATACTATAGTATGTATAGAGTATATACATTAGTATATATATAGGTATATACTATAGTATGCATAGAGTATATACATTAGTATATATATAGGTATATACTATAGTATGCATAGAGTATATACATTAGTATATATAGGTATATACTATAGTATGTAAAGAGTATATACTATAGTATGTATAGAGTATATACATTAGTATATATAGGTATATACTATAGTATGCATAGAGTATATACATTAGTATATATAGGTATATACTATAGTATGTATAGAGTATATACATTAGTATATATATAGGTATATACTATAGTATGCAAATAGTATATACATTAGTATATATAGGTATATACTATAGTATGTATAGAGTATATACATTAGTATATATAGGTATATACTATAGTATGCATAGAGTATATACATTAGTATATATAGGTATATACTATAGTATGTATAGAGTATATACATTAGTATATATATATAGGTATATACTATAGTATGCATAGAGTATATACATTAGTATATATATAGGTATATACTATAGTATGCATAGAGTATATACATTAGTATATATAGGTATATACTATAGTATGTAAATAGTATATACATTAGTATATATATAGGTATATACTATAGTATGCATATAGTATATACATTAGTATATATAGGTATATACTATAGTATGTATAGAGTATATACTGTAGAATGTATATATATATATTAGGCGCTCGGCGAAGCCCGTGATAAGGTGGGAGGCGCGAGACGACTTAGTTTCGGCGGGGAGGGGGAGGGAATTGGCAGAATGACGTAGTACAGGGGGGGGGGAGTGGGGAGGGGTAAGAAGCATGAAAGAAGCATGATGACGTAATTCTGGTGGGGAAGGGGGAGGGGATTGTCGGTGTGACGCAGGATGACGTAGGAGGTGACGGGGGGGAGTGGGGGGAGAGGAACTCAGGGAAGCGCATAATGACGTAGGGAAGCTCAGGGAGGCGCAGTGTAGGGGGGGGAGTGGGTTAGGTTAGGTTAAGGGAAGCGCAGGATGACGTAGGGAAGCGCAGTATTGGCTGGGGGAGTGGAGGAGGGGGAAGAGTGCATGGTGACTAGGGCGGGAGGGGGGTGAAGCGGGGGCTATCCAGAACCGGCTATTTCATACTACTCACAACCAATACAATTTTATTGACAATTACAGAAAAAAAATATTTTTAAAATTTTATGGTGTATAGAAAATAAAAGTATAAACATTCAATGACATTTTCATGTATTTACAGTTACTCGTTTTTAAATTACAACAAAATTACAAAATCGGTTCAAGAGAAATCTTGTAAATATATGAGCTTCAAACAGGTGCGTTACCCCAGCACCCGTACTTTCAAAATCATGAATTTCAATCACGCAGTATTATGTACTTTATTTTGTACAATTTTGTACAACCAAAATTAAATTTTGTACAACACTCAAACACCCCCAAAATCCAAATTCATCTTACGGGTGCTGCGGTAACGTTACCCCAGCACCCGGATCAGTTAATTTTCACGAATTTCAACTTTGAACCGTACAGTATTATGTACTTTATTTTGTACAATTTTGTACAACCAAAATTAAATTTCGTACAACACTCAAACCCCCCCAAAATCCAAATTCATCTTACGGGTGCTGCGGTAACGTTACCCCAGCACCCGGATCAGTTAATTTTCACGAATTTCAACTTTGAACCGAACAGTATTATGTACTTTATTTTGTACAATTTTGTACAGCCAAAATTAAATTTCGTACAACACTCAAACCCCCCCAAAATCCAAATTCATCTTACGGGTGCTGCGGAACAAACTCGACTCATACACCCTTTTTATATCAAACTTTTAAACGTTACCGCAACTTTGACCTGAGTTTAAAAATATTAGGTGGAGAAAAAAAACTCTGAACTTATAATAGGTAAATATAATTTATTTTGAATGAATAAAAAAAAATATATTATAATACGTATATAGTATGTTTACATTTGTGCTACCTCGGTTTGTAATTTTGTAAACGCGAACGCATAGGTTACGGACCGAATTGGCGTACGAACCGCATACCGGTGGCTTTGAAAAGACGTCTGCCGAGCGAATAGTACACAGACGGCGATTAAAAAGACGGAACGGATCGAGAACGACGGTAAAAAGAGAGAAATAATAGCGACGAAACGACTCGAGGCGGCACTATTTGCCATCGAATCGGGCGAGACGCGGACCACCGAGAACTGAACGCAAACGAAAACCGGAAGCGTATGCCTCTTCCCGAGCGTCCGGTACCAGAACGGGGTCGAAAAAGCGTAAAAAAACCAAAAAAAATTGGAAAAAGTGAGAAAAAACCGATTTTTATTAAAATGTTTTGAAAAAAAAACGACGTGTGATAACGGCTACGGGCCGCGGTCGCGATAACGAGATTGTTATTGTTAAAAATATAATATTGTTTATCTAAAAATAGTTATAAATGTCTTTATGTACCTATTTCTGTTTTTCAAAATTGTGATCATTGTGTAAGTAAGTTACATTTATGTCGTGTGACGTGTATTAGGTATAATTATTTACTTGAATTTATTTTGTTTTATATTAAAATATAAGTAGAAGTTAGAACGTTTGTATATTACTCTAATAAGTAATAAGTGATGGCAAACAATAATAGAGGAAGAAAACCAAATAATTTAATTAAAAATATTGATGATGAAATTTTCAATTTGAAAGATCAAATTATTTTTGATGGCTATAGTAAGTATTATTGTATTAGTATAGGTATCTAAATAATATAAACAATGCAATGTATGATTCAACATACATACAGCTTTAATAGGTACATTCAATTACTTATTCAACCATTTTAAATGTGTAGGCTCTACATTTTAAACTTATCAATTACCTATAATAGGTACTACAATTAAATTAATTATATTAATTTTATGTACACAAGGAAAAGATTTATTCTATTGATTAAAAAATAGTCAATAAATGACTTGTAGAAAATAACAATATAAAATTAAATATATATAGTTATATCTAGTATATAGTTGTAGCCGTTGTAGGTATCTATGATAGTATTACCTTTTATTAGGTATAATTTGTAATTCCCAAAAAATATAATATGTTTATTTTAGATTTTTGATTTTAGATTTTAGATTTATTTTTTCCCAAATTTTATCAATAATATTATTGTTAATTAAACACCTAAGAGTAAAGTGAGTAAATAATATTTATCTTCACATAACATCTCAACTATATAGTATATACTATATAGGTACCTATCACTTCAAACCTATATAATATTTATAATATACCTACCTGAAAAAATGTTTAATTACATTTAAATAAAATAATATTACAAACTATTAACTACTTACCACCATAGTACATGGAAAATCATTTATCAACGACAATTATTATTATAGTAGTAGGTACCTATTGTCAAAAATAACTTTATTGATAAAAAAAATAAATTAATATATTATGTGATTGAATTAAAACCTATCCAATAGATGAGAATAATGTTTAAAAAAAAATAATAAATAAAAATATACAATTTATACAATATAAATAATGATATATAGTATACATATAATTATAATAGAAACTATTCAATATTTATAACTTAGAAATAACTAATAAGAAATGTAAAATATAAAATAAAGCGTACCTAACCTGGAGTTTTATTTGATTTGGTATCTATTAATTGAATTATGTAATTTATTGATACATTCAGACTTTTTATTGTTTTTTTTTCCATAACATTAAAATGTTCAACAAAAGTGATAATTTAAGAGTTAAAATTTTAAATTTAAACTGGTTTATACATAAACATTTTTTATCATACAATTATTTTACGAATCATAATTATGACTTCTTTACTGGATAAAATTGAATATAACTAATTATTTTATTATGAATGATTATAATTTAAAAAGTCCTATAGGTATTATAATATGTAGATAAGTCAAAAAATATAGGTAATTATTCAATTTGAAAATTACCAATTTATTCAGTTTAATATGAATTACTGGAAAAAACTAAAAAAAAATTGTCAGGTAATTTAATAATAGTCACCGAAGGTTCAGAGTACAATATTATATTTCCCAGACAAGGAAGGACTTTTT
This sequence comes from Metopolophium dirhodum, assembly GCF_019925205.1. Classification (NCBI taxonomy): domain Eukaryota; kingdom Metazoa; phylum Arthropoda; class Insecta; order Hemiptera; family Aphididae; genus Metopolophium; species Metopolophium dirhodum. The sequence continues at coordinate 6,289,589 of NC_083560.1, forward strand.
TGTTTTAAATTTGACCAAATTTGAGTTTTAACATGTTATTGCACACATTGTAATTTCTTTAAAACCTTGTCCATTTACATTCATAAAATACAATATTTTCAAAACAAGATTAAGAAATAATTTCAGTACCCTTAGATAAGTTTTTATTCTTCAACATTTTGAAAAGAATATTTCTACTGTGCAATTCATAGCTGCTTTGAATAAAAATATTTGCATTTCAATAAAAATATTTTCTCATAGTTACTTTATAGTATTATGAACCATTATAATAATATAATGTTATACATTTAATAAACAATAAATAAAATATATTTTTTTTGGCTTAGATGTGGCATTAAACCACCAAAAATGATTGTTTGTGATCAATCATTAGCTCTAATGTCAGCCATCGTTCAATCATTCACACAATACAAGTCACTACAGGCATACTTAGAATCATGTTACAAATTAATTTTTAATCCAAATGATAGAACTTGCTCTGTATCCACATGCTATATTAGAAATGATGTCAACCATTTTATTCATTTAATAACCAAATGGACTCCTTTGAAAAATGTTAAGTTTGCTCGAACAAAATCACTGTTTGTTAGATCCATGGCACTATTAATATACTGTAATTCAATTGAAGAAGCCAATAAAATACTCAAAGCTATTTTTAATGTAGCTTTGAGTCAATACGATGGTCATATTTTAATATCAAATAAACAATTAACTGAAGATACTATATGTGCCTCAAGTAAAAAATATCTGCAATCTTTGATTTCCAATAAAATGGCATACCTGCAGGAGTATGATACATTTATTGATGAAAATAGTACAGCCAAAGAACTTTCCGAAGATCATGATCTTGAAGACTTACGTGAAGATTTTTTTGGTTCATTTGAGATTTGGGCATCATCAATAGCTGAGCAATGTAAAATGGAAGTTCAAACAAATGAAGGTGATATTGACAATGCACAATATACTCCAGAAATTGTGCCTCTTATAATTAAGGCCATGAAGTTATATCCTTGTTGGTCAGGTATCATGAGAAAAACATTTGGTTTTGGAGAAGCTTCAGCGTCCAGTGCCCGGATAGAAAGTAATTTCAATCAACTTAAAAATAGAGTTTTTAAAAGTGATAATTTACCATTAAGAATTGATACATTTTTAGACAAGATTATTTCTTATTATAAAGGCGATCACTTACTGATACATAATAATATTCCGCTTAAAAAAATATATGACACTAACACAATTCCATCAAATCAATCAAGCGATTCTGATAGTAAAAATCAGAATGAAAATTTTGAGTATAAAAAAGTTGATAAAATTCACATAGATACAGTGACACTTGATAAAAATTCAAATACATTTTTAGAATGTAATACAGAAACTAATGCTGAAGAACAATGGCAAAAGAAAGGGATGTCAACAACATTTAAAAATAATCGATATAAAAAATCTTACCTTAATCCACAAGCAGGATTTGAGAACCTCGATCTCAACAAAAAAGGATCAGAAAAACAAATTGTATTTTTAAAAAATGGAAATAAATTTAACAACAGTAAAAATCATAATGAAAATACTGATGCGGAGTACGAAAAAATTGATACAATTCACATAGATACAGTGACACTTGATAAAAATTCAAATACATACATTTGTAATTATACAGTTACTAACAATTTAGATGAAAAGTTAAATGAAAGTCAACAAATCAATGAAGAAGTATCAGGTATCCTACATCCATGTTTAGCGTGTAGTAATGGTAATTTTCCTACAGGAGCCCATCGTTGTGTACAATGTACCAAGCCAGTTCATTCATTTGGCTGTTCGGTAAAAAATATAGATAGTGATGAGGGATATGGTGAGACACGGATTTGTTTGACCTGTGTAGAATGTAACACAGAAACAAATGCAGAAGAACAATGGCAAAAAAAAGGGAAGTCAACAACATTTAAAAATAGTCGATCTAAAAAATCTTACCTTAATCCACAAGCAGGATTTGAGAACCTCGATCTCAACAAAAAAGGATCAGAAAAACAAATTGTATTTTTAAAAAATGGAAATACTTTTAACAACAAGCCTCAGACAATAAAAAACATAGGAAAAGTTATATTGAGAAATACTTGTTCTGTTGATTCTATATTAACATCATTGGCCTATGCAGCTGCAGACAGTAGTAACTATCTTTCATTCTTGGTAAAACATGAAAAATCTGATAGAACAGCAAAATTTATAACTAGAATGTTAAGTAAAAAAAATGTAAAAATAACTAGTTTGTATAAAGAACGAATAGAATTATTGGCACTGCATTACCCATATAATGATGAAGAGCATACTCTAGTAGGTAATATACAACTAATTGATGTTATGGGAACATTAAAATCTACAGCAAAAAAACTATTCAACAAATTGCCATCATATACAAACGTGAATTGTTGTAAAAATATGTTATGTCCTAATTATATGACTGTACAAAAATACCCAGTTATTTCGTTATGTGCTTTTGATGATTACATAAATGTACAAGAAGAAATTGAAAAATACTTTTCAACTGAAGAAATAGACTGTATTGAATGTCCGTCAAGAAGGAAAAATACATTCAATGCAAAATCCCATATATTGATTGAGCTTATGTCACTTCCAAAAGGTAAAATAAATTACCTTCATACTTTACAATTATTATATATTACCAAAATTCTTAAATAAAAATTGATTGACTAACTTGTATTTTGTAGAACTTGAAGAATCGACAAGTTATGCAGACATTACAGAAATCTGTAATGTTCCACAAAATTATGTAAAACCAGTTTTATGGGACTTGGAGGAAATACCGAAAATATTAATAATAAGAACCAAAGAATACTATTTAAGAAGTGCAATCGTATTTGTAAGTGGGGATCGCTATGGTCTAAGAGTATCCACTGGACATTATAAGTCAATAGTATGGCGAGACAATGAGCGGTGGGAAGTGTATGATGACCTTAAAGAAACAGCTACAAATCCCCATGGAAAAAAACAAAATGTAGAATTTTTAATATACACAATATAAAGTTTTTTATGAATATTATTTATTTTTTTATAACTTTATTACCTACTTAAAATATTGTAGCACAAATTTGATATCAAAAAGAGGGTAAGTAAGTGGATGTCGCTCTGCTGTATAGTAGTTTACAAGTGAGTTACTGTAATGGATGGTATTAAATTTGAATTCAATGATATAACATCATTGTATACGAAAAACGATTCTGATCGGAGACGAGCTTTCAGTCTTGGATATTTTATAGAATATTAATTAAATTATTTATTTTTTAAATGTAGGTACCTATAAAAGAAATTCATTATGTTACGTGGAACCTTGTTTCAAATTTTCAATCCTTAGCTATAAAAGTTAATCATTTTATAAATTTTCAACTAAAGAATTTGTAAATTTTCAATTAAAAAAATTTTGTCAACATTTGAACTTTAAATGGCTATAAAAAAAAAAAGTGCCTTAATATTTTTATCTTATGGGGAACCTCATATTAAATTTTCAAGTTTTTTGAATAAAATTTTATTGACCTTTATAGAATAAAAAACTAAAGAAACGGAAAATTTCAAACGTCTATAAATAACTTAAAAATTGTTGAAATATTTTGAAAATTTTATCAAGTATAGGAATTGATAAAATAAATATTTGGTGTATACTCGTATTTCAAGTTTCTACAATATTATTCGTTTTTATTTAACAATAAAATAAGAATATCGGTACAACAGAAATTGAGTGAATATCTAATATTGTAATTCAAATGCTCATAAAAATTTAATTTGACTTTCCGGTAGACATTTTTTTTTTATAAAAGTAGACAAACTCGTGAAGAATCTTGTATAGAATTTTCAAACCTTAGATTTGAAAAGTAAATTTTTTATGAATTTCTAACTCAAAATAAATTGCAAATTTTCGTGATTTTTACATATTTTATAGAAATTCTAACTTTCAATGCTTATTAAAAAAAAATTGTGACTATGTATTTTTAATATTTTTTAACTACTTTTCCAAAAATATATTAGAAGTCTTGTATCAAATTTTGAAGCTTTTTTACCCTACGAATAAAATTTTATCGTCATTTATAAAATAAAAACTAAAAAATATTGAAAATTTCAAATGTCTATGAATAACTTGAAAACATTTTAAAATTTTATTTACGTATAGAAACTGCCAGTATAAACATTCTGTGAAAATTTCATGTTTCTACGGTAATTAGTTTTAGAGTTACACTAATATCTAAAATCGATTTTTTCACAATTTGATTTTGCGTAAAAAATCCCGTTTTTCGTTAATTTTTTTTTGGTTTTTCACGGTGCTTTTGAAAAATATTGGGAATTTAAAAAAAATGAGCTCCCCATTGCACCAACTAGATTCACTCTCGAACCGGAAAAGCTAATGAAGTTAAAAATCGAAGCATTATTTCGACAAGTTCTCGTGTACACAGACACACAAAAAAAAAAAAAACATAGTAAAATCAAGACAGAACTAGATTAAAATTGACAATAGTGTTAATAGCATAAGAGGTAAGACGGAAATTAAGAAGATAATAATTATCTGGAGAGCAATAAACAAAAGGAAAAATATAAAATAAACAGTTCTGTGCTTAAGTAGAGAATGATATTCAAGAGAAAAGAAAAAGCCAAAGTTTAAAAAATAAGTTCTAGAATCTACCTACTACCTAGTAAGATAAAATTATAATAATTATAGAATTATAAATTAATCAACAACAACTATTTCTACCTACAAGGTTGTGCAGTATCTTAGATACAATATTGATACAAGATACTCGATAACACCCGTTAGATGAAATAGTATTTTTTTTTTTTGTGGGGGGGGGCTAATCTTAGATAGTTACCACAGCACAAAGTGTACAAAATAAAGTACATAATACTGTTCGGTTCAAAGTTGAAATTCGTGAAAATTAACTGATCCGGGTGCTGGGGCAACGTTACCGCAGCACCCGTAAGATGAATTTGGATTTTGGGGGTGTTTGAGTGTTGTACAAAATTTAATTTTGGTTGTACAAAATTGTACAAAATAAAGTACATAATACTGCGTGATTGAAATTCATGATTTTGAAATTACGGGTGCTGGGGTAACGCACCTGCTTCAAACGCTTTTAAAAATGTAATTTCATTTGCTTGTCGACATTTTTTTTTTGATAAAGGTAGACAAACTTATGAGGAATCTTGTATTAGATTTTCAATTAATGTTATACTTTTCAACTCCTCCTTATAGGCTCGTATTAAAACCCAAATCCTTACAAAGAAAAAAAAATTGCTTAAAATAATTAATAGGTAATGATTATTATATTATAATAATATAAAATATAATATAATATACGTGCATGTACCAAGTACGAATTTATCGTAATATTGGTCATAGTTTTCGCGGAAGAAATGTGCCTGTTGTGTATGGTATATCTGCTTATTGCATATTAGCTTCAAGCTTATATAACGCCCTTATGGGCTATGGCCCATCATAATATTATATATTATTTTATTATATTTAAATAGGTACCCTTATTGGCGTACTTACCTATTCTTATAATATATAGTTATAATAGTTTCATCGTACTGTGTGATCAAAAGTAAAAATTCTCAGTAGTTTTCGAAAGCACCGGGAAAAACTAAAATAAATTAAGAAAAAAACGGTAATTTTTACGCAAAACTGATAATAGCTGTAGAATGAAGTACATGAAATTTTGTTTATACCTTAGCATTGTATTAGCATTTTCCTTACACGATACAATTTTCAAAATGTTTAACTTGTTTTAGCTGTTTACGGACATTTTTAGTTTTCAATTTTTTCTATAAATATCAATAAAATGATGTTAGTTAAAAACATAATACAAGGCTCCTATTATATTATTACAATAGCAGTTGAAAAATATTAAAAATACATAAATCACAACTTTCTTTTTTATAAGCATTTAAAGTTCGTATTTTGACACAATACGTAAAAATGACGAACATGTGAAAATTATTTTAAGTTATAAATTCGTAAAAATTGTTCTTTTTAAATCTAAGATTTGAAAATTTAATACCAGATTGCTCATAAGTTTGTCTTACTTTATCAAAAAAAAATGTCTACATGAAAGTCAAATTACATTGTTGTGAGTGTTTGAAGTATAGATACTTGATTTTAGCAAAATTTTTGTGACTATTAAATTTTAGTGACGCTGATTAGGGGTGTGTGGGGGGCTTTGCCCCCCCACGGTCTATTTTATACTTTGGTTTTCTAGGACTCTAGCCCCTGTACTTATTCAATCCTAGTTACGCCCATGCCCCCCCCCAATGTACTAACTAGATTCACTTTCCTATCAGAAAATATATTGTTGAAGAAAATCTAAGCACTTTGCTACTGTCCTAAAAGGTGATGACGTACACAAAAAAAAAACACACACATCATTGTAAAATAAAAACATTCATTGCTCTTTTTTTTTTATCCTGTATACAAAATTTCTACCAGAAGGAGGGCTTCGATTTCAACATATTATAGTATCTTATCTTTTAGTAAATCGGATCAAGATGATACTTTAAAGAGGTCATTTTTCGATTTTTTCAATAGTTATTTAATGCCACGGGAAAAACCACCGACAAATTACAAAAAACCGCTAAAAATGTGATTTTTATTTCTAACGCTTTGTTTATCACCATAGAAGCGAATAAAAATTAAAACTTTAGTTATTTTGTTGCAATTTATAATATTGGTTCAATGTAAAGGCACAATAAATATAATAACATTATAAAATATCCAGACTGACAAACCGTATCCGCTCAGAATCGTTTTTCGTTTACGATGATATGATATCATTAAATGCAAATTAAATAAAAACCATTATACAGTGACCCACTTGTAATCTACTGTACAGCAGAGTGACATCCACTTACCTGATTTTTTACATTTATTTAATAATTACCTACTTGCGGTAATATAAACATTTTTTAAATTTAAATCATTGATTTTTAATAATAATTTATTTGTATTTTTTCATATTCAATTTTAATGGTCAAGTAAGCACCTTCTAATTTCAATTTAAAATAACATTAATGGTTTGCTTTATGTACTATCATTTATTGAACAAGGCAGTTGACATATTTTGTAGTAAACAACAGTTATAAATGTTAGAGGTTTACATATTTACGTAAAAAGTTACAGGTGTTTATATTGTATTACTACGAGAAAAGAGTCACAATTAATATTAGGTAAGTCATAAGTAGCTATATATATATTAACTGCAGTGGCGTGACGAGAACTTCGATTGGCCATGGCAAAATAATCCAGCTTGTGCCCTTGGTCTTACAAATTTGTAATATGAAGAGCATGCACTTATTTACACAATTTATATCTAGATCCACCCCTGCTATAATAGGTAATAAATAATTAAAAACATATTTACTATGAATAATAATATGTTCACTTTTTATTACACATTATAATTTAATGTAGGTATCTCATTTTTTTTTTAATAATATAAATAAAGCAATAACAAAATATTTGATTTTATGAAAATTGCTTTGACAATTTACAATATTTATTTCGATCCACGGGTGACGACTGACGACTGACAACAGAATAACTGTAAATGACAAAATAATATCGAAAAACGACGGCTGTTTCGGCCGGGCCGTATAATAAATTGTTTAGGTATTAGCTGGATAACGGATAACGAATCGAGTAATCGACAGACTTCAATACGATTTCCTAGACTTGACTCAAGTCACTCGATGTTATACAGCTCTAAATATAGAGTCCGTTTCCTTGATATTTCTGTTCCAGAATAATTATTATATTTTTATATCTATAATACTAATATCGCAGACGCCGCGCGTATACGGACAAACGCTGCACGTAAAAATATAATTAATCTATAATCTACTTATATAAGCGTGTCGGTCATTTTTCTAATTATTAAATTTATTTTATTTTAAAGTGATTTAATTTTACTAGAACTTTGTTTTATCAAAAACTAAAATTGTATTCTATAATAATGGTGATCTGTTTTTTTGCTTCGCCACATTTTTTGAAGGGCTATCCATCCCTCTAGGCCCGTGGCACCTGTCCGTCGTGCCTCCCCATCGGTACGGCCACTGGACGCTCAGGGGAATACGACGAATCGCGACTACTACTACAGTACTGCTATTATTATTATTCGATGAATACGCTACGGCCAATATACGCTACAATTATTATTATTGATATATTATATGCACTGTTACTATACGTTTAAACAATTTATTGTTATTAAAGTATAATATTAAATGCGCTTTCATTCTAATAAAATATTTAACAAATATTCATTGTTTAGTAGTTACCTAACTAATATTATATATTATTATCATTTTAATAAATATTTTTAATTAATCACGGTTCTTACCTCAGTGTAACAGCTAATCGATGTCAGATTGTTAAAGCTGTATAAATAGTCATTCTAAAGTATTGATAAAATTCGACAAGCTCTTTATATAACAATGTGACGAATTCGCCTTCAAAAGTGCGTTTCTGCCAAACTGGATGTACCCAAACATTCCTTGTTCGACTTTTTATTTTTAATTCTTCTTCTTCATTGTAAACACGTCATTGTAAAATCAATACATTGCTACGTACGGGACGCCTCTACTCCGCTCCTACACATAGTTAGAATATACGAATATCTAGGATAACACACAAATGGTTCGGATGATGTCAGCGTAGTGCACAAGACCCTGGGAGAGCAACATTATAATTGTTAGCAAGTAGCAACAGATTCAGCATCCGCCAACAGCCAGATGATAGAACCCGAGGTATGTGACGACGACTGTACTAAAGGCCAACTAACCAAATTGACGAAACAGAAAAAACTAACGAAAGAATGATGCATATACTCGGTTTACAAACTACAGTAGTAAAAACGTCAATAAAATGTATAGACGGTGCCGCCACCGAGATAAAGAAATATTATACGGAACTAAGCGACACGCAGGAATTACTCAAGAACAAAATTAAAGAGCTAGCTAATAACACATACACAATAGAAACCATAAACTTATCAAACAGAATACATAACATTTTTACAGCACTGTTAAGTCAGTTCGCTTTCGAAACCAGTTCATTAAGCGTGATTATCACAGCCGCAAGGGGGGGGGGGGGGGGGTGGGTAATCCACTCGATCCTACTCACGCCGCGCGAACTCGCAAAACATTTAACACAAATTAAACTAAAATGACCAATAAATTTAAATTTACCTATGGGAACCAACCCAAGCGAAATATATGAATTAACAAAAATTATAAAAATGGCCGTATTTTATAGTGGAAACCAAATCGTATTTTTAATAAAAATTCCATTAATTACAGAATTAAAATTAACTTTATATAAAATTTTACCTATACCACATCAGGTCACAACAAGAAAAAATGGATCTATAGACAACACACATAGTATTATCTTAAAACCAGAATACCAATACGTAGGCATAACTAAAAACCGTAGACAATACACAACGTTCACAATTACTTCACTGCACAGAAACAGAAATATTTACAATTCGTCCAGAATTTCAACCTATACAATACGAATCAAAAAATCAGCCTTGCGAAATTTCATTATTTAAAAATCCGGATTAATTACCACAAACATGTGAAGCAGGAATAATAGTATTAACGAAAAATATATTTCATAAATTAAAATACGCTAACACATGGATTATCACAACAAACAACGAAACACTAACAATAGCATGCCAAAAAGTTAAGGAACCATATATAGTAAAATTAAAAAGACAAGGGTTGATCAGGTTAAATCAAGATTGCAGAGCATACGCGGAAAACATAGTATTAAACCCTACGAGGGATATGAAATCAAAGTATTACATTAATTTCATACCGAAAATAGGGGTAGGTAAACTGTCCATACACATTCCAAACACGATAGGAGATATAAGCTTCCCGAACAGAAAAATAAAACATGACTCACATAAATTGGACGATGTACCTACACTAAATTGCTCACTCATTAGACGAAGTACAGAATAAGTAGACAAAGATGGTATAAAAAAAAAAAAAAAATATTTCTACTAATAATACGAGCGTATTTGTTTTATGGAACGGGCACTCAGACAGAACAATTTTGAAAAGTTTAGGAATCGATAGCTACCCAATAATTAATATCACATGCTACGACAAATATTTTAACCAAAATTTTACATTAATTTCAGAGAAATTACATTCGAAGGAAATAATTTTTGAAACAGATATAGGGCACGTGCAAAAGATAGGACGGTTATTAAATTTAGAAGAAACGCATAGAACCATTTATTCCAAAACGCATACGATCACGACCCAAAAGCAGATGTCAAATTAACCAAATGTATCTCCGACTATGCCGTAAGAAAACAGTGGTATGGCACGTTAATAAAACATTATTAAAACAAAAATAGATTTTCGTGGCATGTGAACTAATTTAATATTATTATTTTTGCATATACATATAAAGTCTAGGTCGTCAGAAAAAAAAAGAAATCGCACGCGAAGTAGACAGGACGACCAAAACGATATAGTCAACTTGATTATAAAAATACAGCCTACCGCTCGTAATGTATCAGTTCAGTGGTAGATTGTATTTTTGTATTTTAAGCAGACGAACATCCGCAACGAGAATTAATACCAGCTGAAATGCGAGAGACACCTTTGTGAACTTTGGAAACTTGAAAAAGTTACGAAGGGTGTGTCTAGTAGTTCAAATGGAACTAAGAATCGTAATATAAAGAAAAAAACAAAACAAATTAAATCGCTTAAATTAGGCTACATGACGTGACAACTTTATTTTCATATAAGTTATCCCTTCGTTTAGTCTACGTTTAATTGAATAAAAATCAGCGCGTAAGAAATAGGTAGATTTAATGATAATCGAACAGTATCGAAAATACGATAACACTAATTCAGGGGTATTAAATATAGTATATATAAAAGGGGGAATAGAATTAAAATACATTTTCTTTAGTAAATCTTTGTAACTAATAAATTAAAATAAGTAATTTAGAATAATGAACCGACCTTAGGTCAACAATATTTAACAAGGAACTAACTAACCATTATTTTATAATATAATTTATGACACTTTATTACGAGTGAAATAAGTGTAAACTTAATAATAATAATTATTAAAACATTGTCGTATTATGACAACCAACTAACAAAAAAATATATGTAATAAGTTTTCTTTTGTATTAAGTAAATTAATAATTAACCAACATAATTAACAAAAAAAATAATATATATATTGTAAATTGTTGCGCTGTTCTAATGTAACAAATGTAAACACTGTATCTATCACACAAAATGTGCACAAACTTATTAATGTAACAGAAATTATATAACAAACAAATATTATTGTAATGAAAATTGTAAAACATATATTAATGTAACAAGAATTTGTAAAACAAATATGATTGTAATGAAAATTGTAAAATGAAAACTATTGTAACGAAATTGATATACATAAATTATTGTAATGAAAATCAACTAAAATTATAAAATCATACTGATGTAATGAAATTCATCAACATTGTAAACACATAATAACTTAATTGTAACCATGTATATGATGTAATTGAAATTAACTAAATTGTTAACAAATTGCATAAACTTGTAAATGCGATGGTGTTTTGAAAAGATTTCTATCCTTTAGAGACATAAATCCTTTTTCTAAGGGGGGAGGTGCTACGTACAGGACCCCTCTACTCCGCTCCTACACATAGTTAGAATATACGAATATCTAATGTACTAGGATAGCACATAGATGGTTGGGATGATGTCAGCGTAGTGCACAAGACCCTAGGAGAGCAACATTATAATTGTTAGCAACAGATTCAGCATCCGCCAACGGCCAGATGATAGAACCCGAGCCGGTATGAATATCTGTAGGAACTCCGCGACGCGCAATAGATTCTATGAATTAGATCTTGGCACTGTGACAGCACGGCCGTGGGTATATACGCACTTATTACAACGATACCCCGCATCGACCAAAGGCACATCTGCAACCCCTGAATCATAGGTCAGTGTTCGCACTACGAAATAGTCAACCATCTAATTATGGAAGGCCCCACGGACTGTGAGAACCATCGACAGTCCGCCAGGGATCTAGTAAAGGGAGGGTATAGGACTATATAGGCGCCCTGGGAGCGGCCCATCGTTCAGACGTGATCTTGCCACCGTACGTACGCACTCCTGTACCTCTTCGCTTCTGGTAAATCACCATTTTATCGTTTGGACTTAGTTTATTTTCATTAACGGCGTATTTCGGACTTAGAGAATATTCGAGCAATCGCTTATTACCTAAGACACCGGCGATTGTCGTTAAATTGTCGTTAGCTAACCAGTATAAATTAACTTGTCTTTTTTTTACAATTTTTAATCAATAATTCATCGAACTACAATTTGTTGATCATTTGACGCTTCTACCATCAACCTATCCTGTCCCCTTCTCCTGTAAGCTTCGCTCAGAATCTAAAATTAATTTGAACTAATTCATATAAACTTTAAACTAACAAATTAATTGTTTTTTAATACATACCTTGTTAAAAAATATAAAATGTTACTTGTTATTGATTTGACGGTTTTTGATTATTTATTAAATGTTTCTAGACGTACATTTCACCAGCCCCCCCAAATATAATTTTTGACATTTTTTTTTTGCAAAACATTAGTGTGCCATTAGTGTGAATTTGTGTGACTATTTTCAGAATTTGTGCGATACTGGTTTAACCGTAAATTCAAAAATATATATGGGGGGCTGTAGAAATGTTCCCCAGCCCCCCATCATAGAAAAAATTACAATTTTCAAAATTTTCTTTTGCCAAACATTAGTGCGCCATTAGTGTGAATTTGTGCGACAACAACCAGAATTCGTGCGACACCCGTTATACTCGGAAAAATCGTTTTTCCATTTTGAGCATTTCCCCAGCCCCCCATCATAGAAAAAATTACAATTTTCAAAATTTTCTTTTGCCAAACATTAGTGCGCCATTAGTGTGAATTTGTGCGACAACAACCAGAATTCGTGCGACACCCGTTATACTCGGAAAAATCGTTTTTCCATTTTGAGCATTTCCCCAGCCCCCCATCATAGAAAAAATTACAATTTTCAAAATTTTCTTTTGCCAAACATTAGTGCGCCATTAGTGTGAATTTGTGCGACAACAACCAGAATTCGTGCGACACCCGTTATACTCGGAAAAATCGTTTTTCCATTTTGAGCATTTCCCCAGCCCCCCATCATAGAAAAAATTACAATTTTCAAAATTTTCTTTTGCCAAACATTAGTGCGCCATTAGTGTGAATTTGTGCGACAACAACCAGAATTCGTGCGACACCCGTTATACTCGGAAAAATCGTTTTTCCATTTTGAGCATTTCCCCAGCCCCCCATCATAGAAAAAATTACAATTTTCAAAATTTTCTTTTGCCAAACATTGAACGCCAAGCGTTCGCCAAGCGCGAACCTTATTGGTTTACATTGCGCGTATTAAATACTAAAATACGATGTCACCATTGTATAAAGTTGCCAAATTTAATATAATTTATAAGATAAATGTCATATTTATACTCATCTTTTATTGTAATGTTGGATTTTCTATCTATTCATTATACATACATGCACTGCAATTATTGCACTAACACGTAAGTAGTTAAGTTACCAACTAATTTCACTGTATCAGTAATTATAAATTTACCATTATGGATTCAATAAACATAGTACGGTCTATTTTATAAAAAAAAATCTTATTAGTAATTTTAAATATAGGTAATCAATTAATTAACAAAAGAAAATACAACTAGAAAACAGTGTTCTGCTACTTCACTGACGAAATTATATACATTTTATCAACCAATTAAAACATTTTAACTCTATTTCGAGTAACCTGGCAAGACCACAATAATTTTTACTTTCCATTGTATCTTACGCAAAATGTGTATTCTAAAAATCCCCCGTTACCGAGTGGAGCTAGTGAAACTGGCTTCCCACATGGATCTTATAATTTACAAGCTGACCGATACCGAAAAAAATTTGATATATTGAGTTCTTAATTAATACAATTTAAATTAAAGTTGTGTCAAATATTATCAATAATAAAAATTTGTTATCATATTAAAAGGAAAAATATAGAGAATACAAATATTACGCTAATATTATGTTTAATAAATTCAAATACCTACACAAAACCAATTCTTACAGCTTTAATATAACACTATAATTACCTATGTGTCTTGCGAAAATATTAGACGAATCCAGGTTGAATAAACCTACAAACAAAATAATGCATACCAGGCCAAGCATTGATGTTCTTAGATTTATATCGGAAAGACAATGTTGAGAGCAAGGCGCGCATAGCCGATATAAGAGGTCGCAGTGGATCGGGCACACATTACCTTACTCTGGCACAGGCCATATAATTATTTTTACTAAGTATCAAGAAAGTATTTATGAATTCATTATTTTAATTGTAAATAACAAAATTAATTTAGCTTAAATTAAAAAGATAAATTACATAGGTATATAATTTTAGAAACCTTATTTTGATTCATTGATATAATATTGTGTTGTCTATAGTTTGTACATTTACATATTATTTAAATTTAATAAGACCTACCACAACGATTTGTTAAAAATAAAATTTAAAAAAATCGTATTTAAAATCATACTGAAAGTACAATAATGTGATATTATTTTCTAAACAAGCATGCAATATATAAAAGGTCTTATTTTATATCTGAATACATTAAGTAATATTGGTGATGACTGAATATGAAAATTTTTGATTTAGATCCAATGTTAAAATTTAATATTTCGACTTACCTGGAAGACAGCGCAAAAATTTATGGTGGCAAAAGAAAAATTTGCAAATTGTAATTTTTTCCATAATGGGTGGAGAGGGGGGGGGGCTGGGGAAATGCTCAAAATTTTCCGAGTACAACAGGTGTCGCACGAATTCTGGTTGTTGTCGCACAAATTCACACTAATGACGCACTAATGTTTGGCAAAAGAAAATTTTGAAAATCGTAATTTTTTCTATGAGGGGGGGCTGGGGAAATGCTCAAAATGGAAAAACGATTTTTCCGAGTATAACGGGTGTCGCACGAATTCTGGTTGTTGTCGCACAAATTCACACTAATGGCGCACTAATGTTTGGCAAAAGAAAATTTTGAAAATTGTAATTTTTTCTATGATGGGGGGCTGGGGAAATGCTCAAAATGGAAAAACGATTTTTCCGAGTATAACGGGTGTCGCACGAATTCTGGTTGTTGTCGCACAAATTCACACTAATGGCGCACTAATGTTTGGCAAAAGAAAATTTTGAAAATTGTAATTTTTTCTATGATGGGGGGCTGGGGAAATGCTCAAAATGGAAAAACGATTTTTCCGAGTATAACGGGTGTCGCACGAATTCTGGTTGTTGTCGCACTAATTCACACTAATGGCGCACTAATGTTTGGCAAAAGAAAATTTTGAAAATTGTAATTTTTTCTATGATGGGGGGCTGGGGAACATTTCTACAGCCCCCCATATATATTTTTGAATTTACGGTTAAACCAGTATCGCACAAATTCTGAAAATAGTCACACAAATTCACACTAATGGCACACTAATGTTTTGCAAAAAAAAAATGTCAAAAATTATGTTTGGGGGGGCTGGTGAAATGTACGTTGTTTCTAGGTTCTATTAAATAACATGTAACAATCAAACCGTTTTTAAATTAATTATTTTTTTGCATTATGTGTAATTATAAATCAGACTATGCAACCGATATCACAAACTAATAAACTATACTACCTATCTATTTAATGAACATTTCACTCTTTTTACCAAAAAAGTTAGAACTGCACTTTTCCACATCATTCTATATTTTCATATGATAATCATAATTAATCTATAAAAGCAGCGTTCTTAGTTCTGATAACATTCATATTTATACATTTTATATTACATAATGATTATGGTAATTGACCCCGAAAAAAATCCAGGGGGAACTTTCTCCTAATCCCCCCTGTGTAAGCCCTGTGATATATATGATATATATGATATATATGTTTAATTGAATTATAGAATAAAGAGCGTAATACAGTGGTTATAAAATCCGTTCCGTTAAATGTGAAAGCATGGGCACGGGTGACGCCACGGATAAAATTCCGTCCCCCCTCCTCCCCATGATTTTTTTGTTTTTTGAGGGGAAGAAAGGTCGTGCGAATTTTCAAACTAAGCGTGCGAATTCGTGCGAATTACGTGATAAATATCTGTATAGTTTGTTTGTAGATTTTCCTTTGGGGGGAGTGGGGGGCAAAACGTACGTCCCGGATCCGTACCGTCACCGTTCCGTCGTAGTGTGAATAGACCTTATCGCTCGTAGTGGTTATTTTAAGGAATCTCACTGGCCGAAATTAAAAAAAAATTCATACCGTCCATCAAAATCAACATATTATAAAAGACTTTTCCGTATTAAATATTATAGAAAACATTACCTATACCTATCTAGGTTAGCTTAATAATACCATCAAAACTCACAACACATAAATAATTAGAAATAATTTATAAGTTAAGTAAATTAATTTTGGAAACTTATGTCTTAATTTTATTAATTGTCACGTTAAGTTAATTTTATTCATATTAAAATATAATCAATTTTGTAAAAATGAATTTTTAAAAAAAAGTAAAAACAATCAAAAATATTACTGGAAATATATGTAATAGTGCCTCCTTTCGCGGAATAATTGACGACGCTAGTTTTGATGACGAGAATTAGTAATATACTAATCGCACGTATGGTACGCACTGGTCCGTCGCGCTGCGCATCCTCACTAGAATTTCAGTAAAGCGCCTCTGCGACTACTTTTGTAGCGTCTCTTCAAGATGCTGACTACGAAAATCGCAAGTGCGACGCACTGCTGCGCGTCCTCACTATAATATCAGTAAAGCGCCTCTGCTACTACTTTTGTAGCGTCTCCTCAAGATGCTGACTACGAAAATTGTCAGTGTGACGCACTGCTGCGCGTCCTCACTAGAACTTCAGTAAAGCGCCTCTGCGACTACTTTTATAGCGTCTCCTCAAGATGCTGACTACGAAAATCGCAAGTGCGACGCACTACTGCGCGTCCTCACTAGAATATCAGTAAAGCGCCTCTGCGACTATTTTTGTAGCGTCTCTTCAAGATGCTGACTACGAAAATCGCAAGTGCGACGCACTACTGCGCGTCCTCACTAGAATTTCAATAAAGCGCCTCTGCGACTACTTTAGTAGCGTCGCTTCTGCATGTGTGTTCCGTGAGTGCGTTCTGCCGACTGTGTCCTCACTGGAAATATATGTAATAGCGCCTCCTTTCGCAGAATAATTGACGACGCTAGTTTTGATGACAAGAATTAATACTAATAATATACTAATCGCACG
Organism: Metopolophium dirhodum; assembly: GCF_019925205.1. Lineage (NCBI taxonomy): Eukaryota > Metazoa > Arthropoda > Insecta > Hemiptera > Aphididae > Metopolophium > Metopolophium dirhodum. Next base: position 6,307,026 of record NC_083560.1, read on the forward strand.
TATGGTACGCACTGGTGGGTACTGAGCTGAAGTAATATAACGTATACCTAATATATTATATAGTCTGTATAATATTGTAAATATTATTTATTTTGAGTTAAGATGTTTTTATTTTTTTTTATTGGTGAATTCTATATTATGAATATAATTTGCTTCGACAACGAACACCGCTGCCACCAGTTGTTGTGTTTCCTTTTCGGTTATGTCCGTTGTGGGTTTGTAGGTTCGTCTTCGATGTGGAAACAACTATATTATTTTTAGATTGATTTCCGGGGGTTGATTCCCCTGACTGTTGTATTATGATTTTTGACTTAGCGTCTCTTCAAGATGCTGACTACGAAAATTGTCAGTGTGACGCACTGCTGCGCGTCCTCACTAGAATTTCAGTAAAGCGCCTCTGCGACTACTTTTATAGCGTCTCCTCAAGATGCTGACTACGAAAATCGCAAGTGCGACGCACTGCTGCGCGTCCTCACTAGAATATCAGTAAAGCGCCTCTGCGACTATTATTGTAGCGTCTCTTCAAGATGCTGACTACGAAAATCGCAAGTGCGACGCACTGCTGCGCGTCCTCACTATAATATCAGTAAAGCGCCTCTGCTACTACTTTTGTAGCGTCTCCTCAAGATACTGACTACGAAAATCGCAAGTGAGACGCACTGCTGCGCGTCCTCACTAGAATATCAGTAAAGCGCCTCTGCTACTACTTTTGTAGCGTCTCCTCAAGATACTGACTACGAAAATCGCAAGTGAGATGCACTGCTGCGCGTCCTCACTAGAATATCAGTAAAGCGCCTCTGCAACTACTTTTGTAGCGTCGCTTCTGCATGTGTGTTCCGTGAGTGCGTTCTCCTGACTGTGTCCTCACTGGAAATATATGTAATAGCGCCTCCTTTTACAGAATAATTGACAACGCTAGTTTTGATGACGAGGATTAATACTCATAATTAAAGACCGGATTTCCGTGCAATTGCATCTTTTTATGGCGTGTTCTAAATTCAATAGAAACAAGCTACAATTCCAAATCAAGAGATGTAGATTAATTTAAAAAAAGTTTTATGTTGCACAAAATTGCACGTTTTTGGGTTTTTGCACAAAATTGCACGTTTCGGGTTTTTTTTATAAAAATGTACTTTTATACAAATATTTTTGTATTTTTGTATTAATTTTATCGGTGCTAATTGATAAATGCTGCTATGCTATGAAACGGTTTCTCGATTTGTGAATGATAGTTTAATGGAATTTTTTGGAGACACGTTATTTCAAGACAAAATTCTGCTGTTTATTAGCGATGCGGCGCCATATATGATAAAAACTGGAGGAGCATTAAAAATATTTTATTCTAATATGATTCATATAACTTTTGTTGCTCATGGCTTAAACCGCGTGGCCAAAAAAGTTAGAGACATTTTCCCGGGTATAAATAAACTAGTAAATAATGGAAAAAAAATGTTTTTAAAAGCACCTCATCGTATTACTGCTTATAAAAATTTTATGGACTGTCGCCTTCCTCCAGAACCTGTAATAACAAGGTGGGGAACATGGTTGGAAGCTGCTTTGTTTTACTCTGAAAATTTCAGTAAATTTAAAGAATTGGTATCTAATATAGAAGATGACGCCCAATCTGTCCAAAAAGTAAAATCCATTTTGAGTACTACATCAATTATATCTGATTTAACATTTATTCGATCACATTTGTCCGAGTTGCCAAATGCAATTACAAAATTGGAAAAACAAAATTCAACTTTAAATTATCAAATAAATGTAGTTGAAACAGTAAGAGATGGACTTAAGATAATTGAAAATGAAAAGGGACAAATACTATATGAAAAATTCAAATCAGTATTTGATAAAAATCCCGGATACAATATTTTAAAACTGTACAACAATTCAATAAATGGAAATGATGTAGATTTAAAAAAGATCCTGCTATTATAAGCTGCTACAAACAATGCCCGATAACAAGTGTCGACGTAGAACGTGTGTTTTCGCAGTTAAAACATATATTAAGTGACAGAAGACTTAATTTTAAAGAAAAAAACTTGGAAATGTACATGATTATAAATTTTAATCAAATATTGTAAAGTCAGTTATATACATATTGTCAGTTTATTATTATTTTAATCAAATATTGTAAAGTCAGTTATTAGTTATTAGTTATTACTTATTAAAATTAAAATTTGAAGTACCTATAATGAAAATTTTGTTATTGCACGTTTTTGCACATTTTAACATTTTAATTGCACATTTTTTAGATTTTAGCTGCACAAAAATACGGTCTTTACTCATAATATACTAAACGCACGTATGGTACCCACTGGTGCGTACTTATCTGAAATAATAAAACGTATACCTAATATATTATATAGCCTGTATAATTTTGTGAATATTACTTATTTTGAGTTTTGATGTTTTTTTTTTTTTTATTGGTGAATTCTGTATTATGAATATAATTTGCTTCAAAACGAACATCACTGCCACCATTTGTTGTGTTTACTTTTCGGTTATATCCGTTGTGGGTTTGTAGGTTCGTCTTCGATGTGGAAACAACTATATTATTTTTAGATTGATTCCCGGAGTTTGATTCCCCTAACTGTTGTATTATGATTTTTGACTTAGCGTCTCTTCAAGATGCTGACTACGAAAATTGTCAGTGTGACGCACTGCTGCGCGTCCTCACTAGAACTTCAGTAAAGCGCCTCTGCGACTACTTTTATAGCGTCTCCTCAAGATGCTGACTACGAAAATCGCAAGTGCGACGCACTGCTGCGCGTCCTCACTAGAATATCAGTAAAGCGCCTCTGCGACTATTTTTGTAGCGTCTCTTCAAGATGCTGACTACAAAAATCGCAAGTGCGACGCACTGCTCCGCGTCCTCACTAGAATTTCAGTAAAGCGCCTCTGCAACTACTTTTATAGCGTCTCTTCTGCATGTGTGTTCCGTGAGTGCGTTCTGCCGACTGTGTCCTCACTGGAAATATATGTAATAGCGCCTCCTTTCGCAGAATAATTGACGACGCTAGTTTTGATGACGAGAATTAATACTAATAATATACTAATCGCACGTATGGTACGCACTGGTGCGGACTGAGCTGAAGTAATATAACGTATACCTAATATATTATATAGTCTGTATAATATTGTAAATATTACTTATTTTGAGTTAAGATGTTTTTATTTTTTTTTATTGGTGAATTCTATATTATGAATATAATTTGCTTCGACAACGAACACCGCTGCCACCAGTTGTTGTGTTTCCTTGTCGGTAATGTCCGTTGTGGGTTTGTAGGTTCGTCTTCGATGTGGAATAAACTATATTATTTTTAGATTGATTCCCGGGGGTTGATTCCCCTGACTGTTGTATTATGATTTTTGACTTAGCGTCACTTCAAGATGCTGACTACGAAAATCGCAAGTGCGACGCACTACTGCGCGTCCTCACTATAATATCAGTAAAGCGCCTCTGCGGCTACTTTTATAGCGTCTCCTCAAGATGCTGACTACGAAAATCGCAAGTGCGACGCACTGCTGCGCGTCCTCACTAGAATATCAGTAAAGCGCCTCTGCAACTACTTTTATAGCAACTCTTCAAGATGCTGACTACGAAAATCGCAAGTGCGACGCACTGCTGCGCGTCCTCACTAGAATTTAAGTAAAGCGCCTCTGCAACTACTTTTATAGCGTCTCTTCAAGATGCTGACTACGAAAACTGCAAGTGCGACGCACTGCTGCGCGTCCTCACTAGAATTTCGATAAAGCGCCTCTGCGACTACTTTAGTAGCGTCGCTTCTGCATGTGTGTTCCGTGAGTGCGTTCTGCCGACTGTGTCCTCACTGGAAATATATGTAAAAGCGCCTCCTTTTACAGAATAATTGACAACGCTAGTTTTGATGACGAGGATTAATACTCATAATAAACTAAACGCACGTATGGTACCCACTGGTGCGTACTTATCTGAAATAATAAAACGTATACCTAATATATTATATAGCCTGTATAATTTTGTGAATATTACTTATTTTGAGTTTTGATGTTTTTATTTTTTTTATTGATGAATTCTGTATTATGAATATAATTTGCTTCAACAACGAACACCACTGCCACCATTTGTTGTGTTTCCTTTTCGGTTATATCCTTTGTGGGTTTGTAGGTTCGTCTTCGATGTGGAAACAACTATATTATTTTTAGATTGATTCCCGGGGGTTGATTCCCCTGACTGTTGTATTTTGATTTTTGACTTAGCGTCACTTCAAGATGCTGACTACGAAAATTGTCAGTGCGACGCACTGCTGCGCGTCCTCACTAAAATATCAGTAAAGCGCCTCTGCGACTACTTTTATAGCGTCTCCTCAAGATGCTGACTACGAAAATCGCAAGTGCGACGCACTGCTGCGCGTCCTCACTAGAATATCAGTAAAGCACCTCTGCGACTATTTTTGTAGCGTCTCTTCAAGATGCTGACTACGAAAATCGCAAGTGCGATGCACTGCTGCGCGTCCTCACTATAATATCAGTAAAGCGCCTCTGCTACTACTTTTGTAGCGTCTCCTCAAGATACTGACTACGAAAATCGCAAGGGAGACGCACTGCTGCGCGTCCTTACTAGAATATCAGTAAAGCGCCTCTGCTACTACTTTTGTAGCGTCTCCTCAAGATACTGACTACGAAAATCACAAGTGAGACGCACTGCTGCGCGTCCTCACTAGAATTTCAGTAAAGCGCCTCTGCAACTACTTTTATAGCGTCTCTTCTGCATGTGTGTTCCGTGAGTGCGTTCTGCCGACTGTGTCCTCACTGGAAATATATGTAATAGCGCCTCCTTTCGCAGAATAATTGACGACGCTAGTTTTGATGACGAGAATTAATACTAATAATATACTAATCGCACGTATGGTACGCACTGGTGCGGACTGAGCTGAAGTAATATAACGTATACCTAATATATTATATAGTCTGTATAATATTGTAAATATTACTTATTTTGAGTTAAGATGTTTTTATTTTTTTTTATTGGTGAATTCTATATTATGAATATAATTTGCTTCGACAACGAACACCGCTGCCACCAGTTGTTGTGTTTCCTTGTCGGTAATGTCCGTTGTGGGTTTGTAGGTTCGTCTTCGATGTGGAATAAACTATATTATTTTTAGATTGATTCCCGGGGGTTGATTCCCCTGACTGTTGTATTATGATTTTTGACTTAGCGTCACTTCAAGATGCTGACTACGAAAATGTTTAGTGTGACGCATTGCTGCGCGTCCTCACTAGAATTTCAGTAAAGCGCCTCTGCGACTACTTTTATAGCGTCTCCTTAAGATGCTGACTACGAAAATCGAAGTGCGACGCACTGCTGCGCGTCCTCACTAGAATATCAGTAAAGCGCCTCTGCAACTACTTTTATAGCAACTCTTCAAGATGCTGACTACGAAAATCGCAAGTGCGACGCACTGCTGCGCGTCCTCACTATAATATCAGTAAAGCGCCTCTGCGACTATTTTTGTAGCGTCTCTTCAAGATGCTGACTACGAAAATCGCAAGTGCGACGCACTACTGCGCGTCCTCACTATAATATCAGTAAAGCGCCTCTGCGGCTACTTTTATAGCGTCTCCTCAAGATGCTGACTACGAAAATCGCAAGTGCGACGCACTGCTGCGCGTCCTCACTAGACTATCAGTAAAGCGCCTCTGCGACTACTTTTATAGCGTCTCCTCAAGATGCTGACTACGAAAATCGCAAGTGCGACGCACTGCTGCGCGTCCTCACTAGAATTTAAGTAAAGCGCCTCTGCAACTACTTTTATAGCGTCTCTTCAAGATGCTGACTACGAAAACTGCAAGTGCGACGCACTGCTGCGCGTCCTCACTAGAATTTCGATAAAGCGCCTCTGCGACTACTTTAGTAGCGTCGCTTCTGCATGTGTGTTCCGTGAGTGCGTTCTGCCGACTGTGTCCTCACTGGAAATATATGTAATAGCGCCTCCTTTTACAGAATAATTGACAACGCTAGTTTTGATGACGAGGATTAATACTTATAATATACTAAACGCACGTATGGTACCCACTGGTGCGTACTTATCTGAAATAATAAAACGTATACCTAATATATTATATAGCCTGTATAATTTTGTGAATATTACTTATTTTGAGTTTTGATGTTTTTTTTTTTTTTATTGGTGCATTCTGTATTATGAATATAATTTGCTTCAACAACGAACATCACTGCCACCATTTGTTGTGTTTAGTTTTCTGTTATATCCGTTTTGGGTTTGTAGGTTCGTCTTCGATGTGGAAACAACTATATTATTTTTAGATTGATTCCCGGAGATTGATTCCCCTAACAGTTGTATTATGATTTTTGACTTAGCGTCTCTTCAAGATGCTGACTACAAAAATTGTCAGTGTGACGCACTGCTGCACGTCCTCACTAGAATATCAGTAAAGCGCCTCTGCGACTACTTTTATAGCGTCTCTTCAAGATGCTGACTACGAAAATCGCAAGTGCGACGCACTGCTGCGCGTCCTCACTATAATATCAGTAAAGCGCCTCTGCTACTACTTTTGTAGCGTCTCCTCAAGATACTGACTACGAAAATCGCAAGTGAGACGCACTGCTGCGCGTCCTCACTATAATATCAGTAAAGCGCCTCTGCTACTACTTTTGTAGCGTCTCCTCAAGATACTGACTACGAAAATCGCAAGTGAGACGCACTGCTGCGCGTCCTCACTAGAATTTCAGTAAAGCGCCTCTGCGACTACTTTAGTAGCGTCGCTTCTGCATGTGTGTTCCATGAGTGCGTTCTGCCGACTGTGTCCTCACTGGAAATATATGTAATAGCGCCTCCTTTTACAGAATAATTGACAACGCTAGTTTTGATGACGAGGATTAATACTTATAATATACTAAACGCACGTATGGTACCCACTGGTGCGTACTTATCTGAAATAATAAAACGTATATCTAATATATTATATAGCCTGTATAATTTTGTGAATATTACTTATTTTGAGTTTTGATGTTTTTTTTTTTTTTTATTGGTGAATTCTGTATTATGAATATAATTTGCTTCAACAACGAACACCACTGCCACCATTTGTTGTGTTTCCTTTTCGGTTATATCCTTTGTGGGTTTGTAGGTTCGTCTTCGATTTGGAAACAACTATATTATTTTTAGATTGATTCCCGGAGATTGATTCCCCTAACTGTTGTATTATGATTTTTGACTTAGCGTCTCTTCAAGATGCTGACTACAAAAATTGTCAGTGTAACGCACTGCTGCGCGTCCTCACTAGAATTTCAGTAAAGCGCCTCTGCGACTACTTTTATAGCGTCTCCTCAAGATGCTGACTACGAAAATCGCAAGTGCGACGCACTGCTGCGCGTCCTCACTAGAATATCAGTAAAGCGCCTCTGCGACTATTTTTGTAGCGTCTCTTCAAGATGCTGACTACGAAAATCGCAAGTGAGACGCACTGCTGCGCGTCCTCACTAGAATATCAGTAAAGAGCCTCTGCGACTACTTTTGTAGCGTCGCTTCTGCATGTGTGTTCCGTGAGTGCGTTCTCCCGACTGTGTCCTCACTGGAAATATATGTAATAGCGCCTCATTTTACAGAATAATTGACAACGCTAGTTTTGATGACGAGGATTAATACTTATAATATACTAAACGCACGTATGGTACCCACTGGTGCGTACTTATCTGAAATAATAAAACGTAAACCTAATATATTATATAGCCTGTATAATTTTGTGAATATTACTTATTTTGAGTTTTGATGTTTTTTTTTTTTTTATTGGTGAATTCTGTATTATGAATATAATTTGCTTCAACAACGAACAACACTGCCAACATTTGTTGTGTTTACTTTTCGGTTATATCTGTTGTGGGTTTGTAGGTTCGTCTTCGATGTGGTAACAACTATATTATTTATAGATTGATTCCCGGAGATTGATTCCCCTAACAGTTGTATTATGATTTTTGACTTAGCGTCTCTTCAAGATGCTGACTACAAAAATTGTCAGTGTGACGCACTGCTGCGCGTCCTCACTAGAATTTCAGTAAAGCGCCTCTGCGACTACTTTTATAGCGTCTCCTCAAGATGCTGACTACGAAAATCGCAAGTGCGACGCACTGCTGCACGTCCTCACTAGAATATCAGTAAAGCGCCTCTGCGACTATTTTTGTAGCGTCTCTTCAAGATGCTGACTACGAAAATCGCAAGTGCTACGCACTGCTGCGCGTCCTCACTAGAATATCAGTAAAGCGCCTCAGCGACTACTTTTGTAGCGTCTCCTCAAGATACTGACTACGAAAATCGCAAGTGAGACGCACTGCTGCGCGTCCTCACTAGAATATCAGTAAAGCGCCTCTGCGACTAGTTTTGTAGCGTCGCTTCTGCATGTGTGTTCCGTGAGTGCGTTCTCCCGACTGTGTCCTCACTGGAAATATATGTAATAGCGCCTCCTTTTACAGAATAATTGACAACGCTAGTTTTGATGACGAGGATTAATACTTATAATATACTAAACGCACGTATGGTACCCACTGGTGCGTACTTATCTGAAATAATAAAACGTATACCTAATATATTATATAGCCTGTATAATTTTGTGAATATTACTTATTTTGAGTTTTAATGTTTTTTTTTTTTTTTATTGGTGAATTCTGTATTATGAATATAATTTGCTTCAACAACGAACATCACTGCCACCATTTGTTGTGTTTACTTTTCGGTTATATCCGTTGTGGGTTTGTAGTTTCGTCTTCGATGTGGAAACAACTATATTATTTTTAGATTGATTCCCGGAGATTGATTCCCCTAACTGTTGTATTATGATTTTTGACTTAGCGTCTCTTCAAGATGCTGACTACGAAAATTGTTAGTGTGACGCACTGCTGCGCGTCCTCACTAGAATTTCAGTAAAGCGCCTCTGCGACTACTTTTATAGCGTCTCCTCAAGATGCTGACTACGAAAATCGCAAGTGCGACGCACTGCTGCGCGTCCTCACTAGAATATCAGTAAAGCGCCTATGCGACTATTTTTGTAGCGTCTCCTCAAGATACTGACTACGAAAATCGCAAGTGAGTCGCATTGCTGCGCGTCCTCACTAGAATATCAGTAAAGCGCCTCTGCGACTACTTTTGTAGCGTCGCTTCTGCATGTGTGTTCCGTGAGTGCGTTCTCCCGACTGTGTCCTCACTGGAAATATATGTAATAGCGCCTCCTTTTACAGAATAATTGACAACGCTAGTTTTGATGACGAGGATTAATACTTATAATATACTAAACGCACGTATGGTACCCACTGGTGCGTACTTATCTGAAATAATAAAACGTATACCTAATATATTATATAGCCTGTATAATTTTGTGAATATTACTTATTTTGAGTTTTGATGTTTTTTTTTTTTTTTATTGGTGAATTCTGAATTATGAATATAATTTGCTTCAACAACGAACATCACTGCCACCATTTGTTGTGTTTACTTTTCGGTTATATCCGTTGTGGGTTTGTAGGTTCGTCTTCGATGTGGAAACAACTATTTTATTTTTAGATTGATTCCCGGAGATTGATTCCCCTAACTGTTGTATTATGATTTTTGACTTAGCGTCTCTTCAAGATGCTGACTACGAAAATTGTCAGTGTGACGCACTGCTGCGCGTCCTCACTAGAATTTCAGTAAAGCGCCTCTGCGACTACTTTTGTAGCGTCTCCTCAAGATACTGACTACGAAAATCGCAAGTGAGACGCACTGCTGCGCGTCCTCACTAGAATTTCAGTAAAGCGCCTCTGCGACTACTTTAGTAGCGTCGCTTCTGCATGTGTGTTCCATGAGTGCGTTCTGCCGACTGTGTCCTCACTGGAAATATATGTAATAGCGCCTCCTTTTACAGAATAATTGACAACGCTAGTTTTGATGACGAGGATTAATACTTATAATATACTAAACGCACGTATGGTACCCACTGGTGCGTACTTATCTGAAATAATAAAACGTATATCTAATATATTATATAGCCTGTATAATTTTGTGAATATTACTTATTTTGAGTTTTGATGTTTTTTTTTTTTTTTATTGGTGAATTCTGTATTATGAATATAATTTGCTTCAACAACGAACACCACTGCCACCATTTGTTGTGTTTCCTTTTCGGTTATATCCTTTGTGGGTTTGTAGGTTCGTCTTCGATTTGGAAACAACTATATTATTTTTAGATTGATTCCCGGAGATTGATTCCCCTAACTGTTGTATTATGATTTTTGACTTAGCGTCTCTTCAAGATGCTGACTACAAAAATTGTCAGTGTAACGCACTGCTGCGCGTCCTCACTAGAATTTCAGTAAAGCGCCTCTGCGACTACTTTTATAGCGTCTCCTCAAGATGCTGACTACGAAAATCGCAAGTGCGACGCACTGCTGCGCGTCCTCACTAGAATATCAGTAAAGCGCCTCTGCGACTATTTTTGTAGCGTCTCTTCAAGATGCTGACTACGAAAATCGCAAGTGAGACGCACTGCTGCGCGTCCTCACTAGAATATCAGTAAAGAGCCTCTGCGACTACTTTTGTAGCGTCGCTTCTGCATGTGTGTTCCGTGAGTGCGTTCTCCCGACTGTGTCCTCACTGGAAATATATGTAATAGCGCCTCATTTTACAGAATAATTGACAACGCTAGTTTTGATGACGAGGATTAATACTTATAATATACTAAACGCACGTATGGTACCCACTGGTGCGTACTTATCTGAAATAATAAAACGTAAACCTAATATATTATATAGCCTGTATAATTTTGTGAATATTACTTATTTTGAGTTTTGATGTTTTTTTTTTTTTTATTGGTGAATTCTGTATTATGAATATAATTTGCTTCAACAACGAACAACACTGCCAACATTTGTTGTGTTTACTTTTCGGTTATATCTGTTGTGGGTTTGTAGGTTCGTCTTCGATGTGGTAACAACTATATTATTTATAGATTGATTCCCGGAGATTGATTCCCCTAACAGTTGTATTATGATTTTTGACTTAGCGTCTCTTCAAGATGCTGACTACAAAAATTGTCAGTGTGACGCACTGCTGCGCGTCCTCACTAGAATTTCAGTAAAGCGCCTCTGCGACTACTTTTATAGCGTCTCCTCAAGATGCTGACTACGAAAATCGCAAGTGCGACGCACTGCTGCACGTCCTCACTAGAATATCAGTAAAGCGCCTCTGCGACTATTTTTGTAGCGTCTCTTCAAGATGCTGACTACGAAAATCGCAAGTGCTACGCACTGCTGCGCGTCCTCACTAGAATATCAGTAAAGCGCCTCAGCGACTACTTTTGTAGCGTCTCCTCAAGATACTGACTACGAAAATCGCAAGTGAGACGCACTGCTGCGCGTCCTCACTAGAATATCAGTAAAGCGCCTCTGCGACTAGTTTTGTAGCGTCGCTTCTGCATGTGTGTTCCGTGAGTGCGTTCTCCCGACTGTGTCCTCACTGGAAATATATGTAATAGCGCCTCCTTTTACAGAATAATTGACAACGCTAGTTTTGATGACGAGGATTAATACTTATAATATACTAAACGCACGTATGGTACCCACTGGTGCGTACTTATCTGAAATAATAAAACGTATACCTAATATATTATATAGCCTGTATAATTTTGTGAATATTACTTATTTTGAGTTTTAATGTTTTTTTTTTTTTTTATTGGTGAATTCTGTATTATGAATATAATTTGCTTCAACAACGAACATCACTGCCACCATTTGTTGTGTTTACTTTTCGGTTATATCCGTTGTGGGTTTGTAGTTTCGTCTTCGATGTGGAAACAACTATATTATTTTTAGATTGATTCCCGGAGATTGATTCCCCTAACTGTTGTATTATGATTTTTGACTTAGCGTCTCTTCAAGATGCTGACTACGAAAATTGTTAGTGTGACGCACTGCTGCGCGTCCTCACTAGAATTTCAGTAAAGCGCCTCTGCGACTACTTTTATAGCGTCTCCTCAAGATGCTGACTACGAAAATCGCAAGTGCGACGCACTGCTGCGCGTCCTCACTAGAATATCAGTAAAGCGCCTATGCGACTATTTTTGTAGCGTCTCCTCAAGATACTGACTACGAAAATCGCAAGTGAGTCGCATTGCTGCGCGTCCTCACTAGAATATCAGTAAAGCGCCTCTGCGACTACTTTTGTAGCGTCGCTTCTGCATGTGTGTTCCGTGAGTGCGTTCTCCCGACTGTGTCCTCACTGGAAATATATGTAATAGCGCCTCCTTTTACAGAATAATTGACAACGCTAGTTTTGATGACGAGGATTAATACTTATAATATACTAAACGCACGTATGGTACCCACTGGTGCGTACTTATCTGAAATAATAAAACGTATACCTAATATATTATATAGCCTGTATAATTTTGTGAATATTACTTATTTTGAGTTTTGATGTTTTTTTTTTTTTTTTATTGGTGAATTCTGAATTATGAATATAATTTGCTTCAACAACGAACATCACTGCCACCATTTGTTGTGTTTACTTTTCGGTTATATCCGTTGTGGGTTTGTAGGTTCGTCTTCGATGTGGAAACAACTATTTTATTTTTAGATTGATTCCCGGAGATTGATTCCCCTAACTGTTGTATTATGATTTTTGACTTAGCGTCTCTTCAAGATGCTGACTACGAAAATTGTCAGTGTGACGCACTGCTGCGCGTCCTCACTAGAATTTCAGTAAAGCGCCTCTGCGACTACTTTTATAGCGTCTCTTCAAGATGCTGACTACGAAAACTGCAAGTGCGACGCACTGCTGCGCGTCCTCACTAGAATTTCAATAAAGGGCCTCTGCGACTACTTTAGTAGCGTCGCTTCTGCATGTGTGTTCCGTGATTGCGATCTGCCGACTGTGTCCTCACTGGAAATATATGTAATAGCGCCTCCTTTTACAGAATAATTGACAACGCTAGTTTTGATAACGAGGATTAATACTTATAATATACTAAAGGCACGTATGGTACCCACTGGTGCGTACTTATCTGAAATAATAAAACGTATACCTAATATATTATATAGCCTGTATAATTTTGTGAATATTACTTATTTTGAGTTTTAATGTTTTTTTTTTTTTTTTATTGGTGAATTCTGTATTATGAATATAATTTGCTTCAACAACGAACATCACTGCCACCATTTGTTGTGTTTACTTTTCGGTTATATCCGTTGTGGGTTTGTAGTTTCGTCTTCGATGTGGAAACAACTATATTATTTTTAGATTGATTCCCGGAGATTGATTCCCCTAACTGTTGTATTATGATTTTTGACTTAGCGTCTCTTCAAGATGCTGACTACGAAAATTGTTAGTGTGACGCACTGCTGCGCGTCCTCACTAGAATTTCAGTAAAGCGCCTCTGCGACTACTTTTATAGCGTCTCCTCAAGATGCTGACTACGAAAATTGCAAGTGCGACGCACTGCTGCGCGTCCTCACTAGAATATCAGTAAAGCGCCTCTGCGACTATTTTTGTAGCGTCTCTTCAAGATGCTGACTACGAAAATCGCAAGTGCGACGCACTGCTGCGCGTCCTCACTATAATATCAGTAAAGCGCCTCTGCTACTACTTTTGTAGCGTCTCCTCAAGATACTGACTACGAAAATCGCAAGTGAGACGCACTGCTGCGCGTCCTCACTAGAATATCAGTAAAGCGCCTCTGCGACTATTTTTGTAGCGTCTCTTCAAGATGCTGACTACGAAAATCGCAAGTGCAACGCACTGCTGCGCGTCCTCACTATAATATCAGTAAAGCGCCCCTGCTACTACTTTTGTAGCGTCTCCTCAAGATACTGACTACGAAAATCGCAAGTGAGACGCACTGCTGCGCGTCCTCACTAGAATATCAGTAAAGCGCCTCAGCGACTACTTTTGTAGCGTCTCCTCAAGATACTGACTACGAAAATCGCAAGTGAGACGCACTGCTGCGCGTCCTCACTAGAATATCAGTAAAGCACCTCTGCGACTACTTTTGTAGCGTCGCTTCTGCATGTGTGTTCCGTGAGTGCGTTCTCCCGACTGTGTCCTCACTGGAAATATATGTAATAGCGCCTCCTTTTACAGAATAATTGACAACGCTAGTTTTGATGACGAGGATTAATATTAATAATATACCAAATGCACGTATGGTACCCACTGGTGCGTACTTATCTGAAATAATAAAACGTATATCTTATATATTATATAGCCTGTATAATTTTGTGAATATTACTTATTTTGAGTTTTGATGTTTTTTTTTTTTTTTATTGATGAATTCTGTATTATGAATATAATTTACTTCAACAACGAACACCACTGCCACCATTTGTTGTGTTTACTTTTCGGTTATATCCGTTGTGGGTTTGTAGGTTCGTCTTCGATGTGGAAACAACTATTTTATATTTAGATTGATTCCCGGAGATTGATTCCCCTAACTGTTGTATTATGATTTTTGACTTAGCGTCTCTTCAAGATGCTGACTACGAAAATTGTCAGTGTGACGCACTGCTGCGCGTCCTCACTAGAATTTCAGTAAAGCGCCTCTGCGACTACTTTTATAGCGTCTCCTCAAGTTGCTGACTACGAAAATTGCAAGTGCGACGCACTGCTGCGCGTCCTCACTAGAATTTCAGTAAAGCGCCTCTGCAACTACTTTTATAGCGTCTCTTCAAGATGCTGACTACGAAAACTGCAAGTGCGACGCACTGCTGCGCGTCCTCACTAGAATTTCAATAAAGGGCCTCTGCGACTACTTTAGTAGCGTCGCTTCTGCATGTGTGTTCCGTGATTGCGATCTGCCGACTGTGTCCTCACTGGAAATATATGTAATAGCGCCTTCTTTTACAGAATAATTGACAACGCTAGTTTTGATGACGAGGATTAATACTTATAATATACTAAACGCACGTATGGTACCCACTGGTGCGTACTTATCTGAAATAATAAAACGTATACCTAATATATTATATAGCCTGTATAATTTTGTGAATATTACTTATTTTGAGTTTTAATGTTTTTTTTTTTTTTTTATTGGTGAATTCTGTATTATGAATATAATTTGCTTCAACAACGAACATCACTGCCACCATTTGTTGTGTTTACTTTTCGGTTATATCCGTTGTGGGTTTGTAGTTTCGTCTTCGATGTGGAAACAACTATATTATTTTTAGATTGATTCCCGGAGATTGATTCCCCTAACTGTTGTATTATGATTTTTGACTTAGCGTCTCTTCAAGATGCTGACTACGAAAATTGTTAGTGTGACGCACTGCTGCGCGTCCTCACTAGAATTTCAGTAAAGCGCCTCTGCGACTACTTTTATAGCGTCTCCTCAAGATGCTGACTACGAAAATTGCAAGTGCGACGCACTGCTGCGCGTCCTCACTAGAATATCAGTAAAGCGCCTCTGCGACTATTTTTGTAGCGTCTCTTCAAGATGCTGACTACGAAAATCGCAAGTGCGACTTACTGCTGCGCGTCCTCACTAGAATTTCAATAAAGGGCCTCTGCGACTACTTTAGTAGCGTCGCTTCTGCATGTGTGTTCCGTGATTGCGATCTGCCGACTGTGTCCTCACTGGAAATATATGTAATAGCGCCTTCTTTTACAGAATAATTGACAACGCTAGTTTTGATGACGAGGATTAATACTTATAATATACTAAACGCACGTATGGTACCCACTGGTGCGTACTTATCTGAAATAATAAAACGTATACCTAATATATTATATAGCCTGTATAATTTTGTGAATATTACTTATTTTGAGTTTTAATGTTTTTTTTTTTTTATATTGGTGAATTCTGTATTATGAATATAATTTGCTTCAACAACGAACATCACTGCCACCATTTGTTGTGTTTACTTTTCGGTTATATCCGTTGTGGGTTTGTAGTTTCGTCTTCGATGTGGAAACAACTATATTATTTTTAGATTGATTCCCGGAGATTGATTCCCCTAACTGTTGTATTATGATTTTTGACTTAGCGTCTCTTCAAGATGCTGACTACGAAAATTGTTAGTGTGACGCACTGCTGCGCGTCCTCACTAGAATTTCAGTAAAGCGCCTCTGCGACTACTTTTATAGCGTCTCCTCAAGATGCTGACTACGAAAATTGCAAGTGCGACGCACTGCTGCGCGTCCTCACTAGAATATCAGTAAAGCGCCTCTGCGACTATTTTTGTAGCGTCTCTTCAAGATGCTGACTACGAAAATCGCAAGTGCGACGCACTGCTGCGCGTCCTCACTATAATATCAGTAAAGCGCCTCTGCTACTACTTTTGTAGCGTCTCCTCAAGATACTGACTACGAAAATCGCAAGTGAGACGCACTGCTGCGCGTCCTCACTAGAATATCAGTAAAGCGCCTCTGCGACTATTTTTGTAGCGTCTCTTCAAGATGCTGACTACGAAAATCGCAAGTGCAACGCACTGCTGCGCGTCCTCACTATAATATCAGTAAAGCGCCCCTGCTACTACTTTTGTAGCGTCTCATCAAGATACTGACTACGAAAATCGCAAGTGAGACGCACTGCTGCGCGTCCTCACTAGAATATCAGTAAAGCGCCTCAGCGACTACTTTTGTAGCGTCTCCTCAAGATACTGACTACGAAAATCGCAAGTGAGACGCACTGCTGCGCGTCCTCACTAGAATATCAGTAAAGCGCCTCTGCGACTACTTTTGTAGCGTCGCTTCTGCATGTGTGTTCCGTGAGTGCGTTCTCCCGACTGTGTCCTCACTGGAAATATATGTAATAGCGCCTCCTTTTACAGAATAATTGACAACGCTAGTTTTGATGACGAGGATTAATATTAATAATATACCAAATGCACGTATGGTACCCACTGGTGCGTACTTATCTGAAATAATAAAACGTATATCTTATATATTATATAGCCTGTATAATTTTGTGAATATTACTTATTTTGAGTTTTGATGTTTTTTTTTTTTTTATTGATGAATTCTGTATTATGAATATAATTTACTTCAACAACGAACACCACTGCCACCATTTGTTGTGTTTCCTTTTCGGTTATATCCTTTGTGGGTTTGTAGGTTCGTCTTCGATGTGGAAACAACTATATTATTTTTAGATTGATTCCCGGAGATTGATTCCCCTAACTGTTGTATTATGATTTTTGACTTAGCGTCTCTTCAAGATGCTGACTACGAAAATTGTCATTGTGACGCACTGCTGCGCGTCCTCACTAGAATTTCAGTAAAGCGCCTCTGCGACTACTTTTATAGCGTCTCCTCAAGATGCTGACTACGAAAATTGCAAGTGCGACGCACTGCTGCGCGTCCTCAATAGAATATCATTAAAGCGCCTCTGCGACTACTTTTATAGCGTCTCCTCAAGATGCTGACTACGAAAATCGCAAGTGCGACGCACTGCTGCGCGTCCTCACAAGAATATCAGTAAAGCGCCTCTGCAACTACTTTTATAGCGTCTCTTCAAGATGCTGACTACGGAAATCGCAAGTGCGACGCACTGCTGTGCGTACTCACTATAATTTCAGTAAAGCGCCCCTGCTACTACTTTTGTAGCGTCTCCTCAAGATACTGACTACGAAAATCGCAAGTGAGACGCACTGCTGCGCGTCCTCACTAGAATATCAGTAAAGCGCCTCAGCGACTACTTTTGTAGCGTCTCCTCAAGATACTGACTACGAAAATCGCAAGTGAGACGCACTGCTGCGCGTCCTCACTAGAATATCAGTAAAGCGCCTCTGCGACTACTTTTGTAGCGTCGCTTCTGCATGTGTGTTCCGTGAGTGCGTTCTCCCGACTGTGTCCTCACTGGAAATATATGTAATAGCGCCTCCTTTTACAGAATAATTGACAACGCTAGTTTTGATGACGAGGATTAATATTAATAATATACCAAATGCACGTATGGTACCCACTGGTGCGTACTTATCTGAAATAATAAAACGTATATCTTATATATTATATAGCCTGTATAATTTTGTGAATATTACTTATTTTGAGTTTTGATGTTTTTTTTTTTTTTTATTGATGAATTCTGTATTATGAATATAATTTACTTCAACAACGAACACCACTGCCACCATTTGTTGTGTTTCCTTTTCGGTTATATCCTTTGTGGGTTTGTAGGTTCGTCTTCGATGTGGAAACAACTATATTATTTTTAGATTGATTCCCGGAGATTGATTCCCCTAACTGTTGTATTATGATTTTTGACTTAGCGTCTCTTCAAGATGCTGACTACGAAAATCGTCATTGTGACGCACTGCTGCGCGTCCTCACTAGAATTTCAGTAAAGCGCCTCTGCGACTACTTTTATAGCGTCTCCTCAAGATGCTGACTACGAAAATTGCAAGTGCGACGCACTGCTGCGCGTCCTCACTAGAATTTCAGTAAAGCGCCTCTGCAACTACTTTTATAGCGTCTATTCAAGATGCTGACTACGAAAACTGCAAGTGCGACGCACTGCTGCGCGTCCTCACTAGAATTTCAATAAAGGGCCTCTGCGACTACTTTAGTAGCGTCGCTTCTGCATGTGTGTTCCGTGATTGCGATCTGCCGACTGTGTCCTCACTGGAAATATATGTAATAGCGCCTTCTTTTACAGAATAATTGACAACGCTAGTTTTGATGACGAGGATTAATACTTATAATATACTAAACGCACGTATGGTACCCACTGGTGCGTACTTATCTGAAATAATAAAACGTATACCTAATATATTATATAGCCTGTATAATTTTGTGAATATTACTTATTTTGAGTTTTAATGTTTTTTTTTTTTTTTATTGGTGAATTCTGTATTATGAATATAATTTGCTTCAACAACGAACATCACTGCCACCATTTGTTGTGTTTACTTTTCGGTTATATCCGTTGTGGGTTTGTAGTTTCGTCTTCGATGTGGAAACAACTATATTATTTTTAGATTGATTCCCGGAGATTGATTCCCCTAACTGTTGTATTATGATTTTTGACTTAGCGTCTCTTCAAGATGCTGACTACGAAAATTGTTAGTGTGACGCACTGCTGCGCGTCCTCACTAGAATTTCAGTAAAGCGCCTCTGCGACTACTTTTATAGCGTCTCCTCAAGATGCTGACTACGAAAATTGCAAGTGCGACGCACTGCTGCGCGTCCTCACTAGAATATCAGTAAAGCGCCTCTGCGACTATTTTTGTAGCGTCTCTTCAAGATGCTGACTACGAAAATCGCAAGTGCGACGCACTGCTGCGCGTCCTCACTATAATATCAGTAAAGCGCCTCTGCTACTACTTTTGTAGCGTCTCCTCAAGATACTGACAACGAAAATCGCAAGTGAGACGCACTGCTGCGCGTCCTCACTAGAATATCAGTAAAGCGCCTCTGCGACTATTTTTGTAGCGTCTCTTCAAGATGCTGACTACGAAAATCGCAAGTTCAACGCACTGCTGCGCGTCCTCACTATAATATCAGTAAAGCGCCCCTGCTACTACTTTTGTAGCGTCTCCTCAAGATACTGACTACGAAAATCGCAAGTGAGACGCACTGCTGCGTGTCCTCACTAGAATATCAGTAAAGCGCCTCAGCGACTACTTTTGTAGCGTCTCCTCAAGATACTGACTACGAAAATCGCAAGTGAGACGCACTGCTGCGCGTCCTCACTAGAATATCAGTAAAGCACCTCTGCGACTACTTTTGTAGCGTCGCTTCTGCATGTGTGTTCCGTGAGTGCGTTCTCCCGACTGTGTCCTAACTGGAAATATATGTAATAGCGCCTCCTTTAACAGAATAATTGACAACGCTAGTTTTGATGACGAGGATTAATATTAATAATATACCAAATGCACGTATGGTACCCACTGGTGCGTACTTATCTGAAATAATAAAACGTATATCTTATATATTATATAGCCTGTATAATTTTGTGAATATTACTTATTTTGAGTTTTGATGTTTTTTTTTTTTTATTGATGAATTCTGTATTATGAATATAATTTACTTCAACAACGAACACCACTGCCACCATTTGTTGTGTTTCCTTTTCGGTTATATCCTTTGTGGGTTTGTAGGTTCGTCTTCGATGTGGAAACAACTATATTATTTTTAGATTGATTCCCGGAGATTGATTCCCCTAACTGTTGTATTATGATTTTTGACTTAGCGTCTCTTCAAGATGCTGACTACGAAAATTGTTAGTGTGACGCACTGCTGCGCGTCCTCACTAGAATTTCAGTAAAGCGCCTCTGCAACTACTTTTATAGCGTCTCCTCAAGATGCTGACTACGAAAATCGCAAGTGCGACGCACTGCTGCGCGTCCTCACTAGAATATCAGTAAAGCGCCTATGCGACTATTTTTGTAGCGTCTCTTCAAGATGCTGACTACGAAAATCGCAAGTGCGATGCACTGCTGCGCGTCCTCACTATAATATCAGTAAAGCGCCTCTGCTACTACTTTTGTAGCGTCTCCTCAAGATACTGACTACGAAAATCGCAAGTGAGACGCACTGCTGCGCGTCCTCACTAGAATATCAGTAAAGCGCCTCTGCGACTACTTTTGTAGCGTCGCTTCTGCATGTGTGTTCCGTGAGTGCGTTCTCCCGACTGTGTCCTCACTGGAAATATATGTAATAGCGCCTCCTTTTACAGAATAATTGACAACGCTAGTTTTGATGACGAGGATTCATACTTATAATATACTAAACGCACGTATGGTACCCACTGGTGCGTACTTATCTGAAATAATAAAACGTATACCTAATATATTATATAGCCTGTATAATTTTGTGCTTTTGTAGCGTCGCTTCTGCATGTGTGTTCCGTGAGTGCGTTCTCCCGACTGTGTCCTCACTGGAAATATATGTAATAGCGCCTCCTTTTACAGAATAATTGACAATGCTAGTTTTGATGACGAGGATTAATACTTATAATATACTAAACGCACGTATGGTACCCACTGGTGCGTACTTATCTGAAATAATAAAACGTATACCTAATATATTATATACCCTGTATAATTTTGTGAATATTACTTATTTTGAGTTTTGATGTTTTTTTTTTTTTTTATTGGTGAATTCTGAATTATGAATATAATTTGCTTCAACAACGAACATCACTGCCACCATTTGTTGTGTTTACTTTTCGGTTATATCCGTTGTGGGTTTGTAGGTTCGTCTTCGATGTGGAAACAACTATTTTATTTTTAGATTGATTCCCGGAGATTGATTCCCCTAACTGTTGTATTATGATTTTTGACTTAGCGTCTCTTCAAGATGCTGACTACGAAAATTGTCAGTGTGACGCACTGCTGCGCGTCCTCACTAGAATTTCAGTAAAGCGCCTCTGCGACTACTTTTATAGCGTCTCCTCAAGATGCTGACTACGAAAATTGCAAGTGCGACGCACTGCTGCGCGTCCTCACTAGAATTTCAGTAAAGCGCCTCTGCAACTACTTTTATAGCGTCCCTTCTGCATGTGTGTTCCGTGATTGCGATCTGCCGACTGTGTCCTCACTGGAAATATATGTAATAGTGCCTCCTTTTACAGAATAATTGACAACGCTAGTTTTGATGACGAGGATTAATATTAATAATATACCAAATGCACGTATGGTACCCACTGGTGCGTACTTATCTGAAACAATAAAACGTATATCTTATATATTATATAGCCTGTATAATTTTGTGAATATTACTTATTTTGAGTTTTGATGTTTTTTTTTTTTTATTGATGAATTCTGTATTATGAATATAATTTACTTCAACAACGAACACCACTGCCACCATTTGTTGTGTTTCCTTTTCGGTTATATCCTTTGTGGGTTTGTAGGTTCGTCTTCGATGTGGAAACAACTATATTATTTTTAGATTGATTCCCGGAGATTGATTCCCCTAACTGTTGTATTATGATTTTTGACTTAGCGTCTCTTCAAGATGCTGACTACGAAAATTGTTAGTGTGACGCACTGCTGCGCGTCCTCACTAGAATTTCAGTAAAGCGCCTCTGCAACTACTTTTATAGCGTCTCCTCAAGATGCTGACTACGAAAATCGCAAGTGCGACGCACTGCTGCGCGTCCTCACTAGAATATCAGTAAAGCGCCTATGCGACTATTTTTGTAGCGTCTCTTCAAGATGCTGACTACGAAAATCGCAAGTGAGACGCACTGCTGCGCGTCCTCACTAGAATATCAGTAAAGCGCCTCTGCGACTACTTTTGTAGCGTCGCTTCTGCATGTGTGTTCCGTGAGTGCGTTCTCCCGACTGTGTCCTCACTGGAAATATATGTAATAGCGCCTCCTTTTACAGAATAATTGACAACGCTAGTTTTGATGACGAGGATTCATACTTATAATATACTAAACGCACGTATGGTACCCACTGGTGCGTACTTATCTGAAATAATAAAACGTATACCTAATATATTATATAGCCTGTATAATTTTGTGAATATTACTTATTTTGAGTTTTGATGTTTTTTTTTTTTTTTATTGGTGAATTCTGAATTATGAATATAATTTGCTTCAACAACGAACATCACTGCCACCATTTGTTGTGTTTACTTTTCGGTTATATCCGTTGTGGGTTTGTAGGTTCGTCTTCGATGTGGAAACAACTATATTATTTTTAGATTGATTCCCGGAGATTGATTCCCCTAACTGTTGTATTATGATTTTTGACTTAGCGTCTCTTCAAGATGCTGACTACGAAAATTGTCATTGTGACGCACTGCTGCGCGTCCTCACTAGAATTTCAGTAAAGCGCCTCTGCGACTACTTTTATAGCGTCTCCTCAAGATGCTGACTACGAAAATTGCAAGTGCGACGCACTGCTGCGCGTCCTCACTAGAATTTCAGTAAAGCGCCTCTGCAACTACTTTTATAGCGTCTATTCAAGATGCTGACTACGAAAACTGCAAGTGCGACGCACTGCTGCGCGTCCTCACTAGAATTTCAATAAAGGGCCTCTGCGACTACTTTAGTAGCGTCGCTTCTGCATGTGTGTTCCGTGATTGCGATCTGCCGACTGTGTCCTCACTGGAAATATATGTAATAGCGCCTTCTTTTACAGAATAATTGACAACGCTAGTTTTGATGACGAGGATTAATACTTATAATATACTAAACGCACGTATGGTACCCACTGGTGCGTACTTATCTGAAATAATAAAACGTATACCTAATATATTATATAGCCTGTATAATTTTGTGAATATTACTTATTTTGAGTTTTAATGTTTTTTTTTTTTTTTATTGGTGAATTCTGTATTATGAATATAATTTGCTTCAACAACGAACATCACTGCCACCATTTGTTGTGTTTACTTTTCGGTTATATCCGTTGTGGGTTTGTAGTTTCGTCTTCGATGTGGAAACAACTATATTATTTTTAGATTGATTCCCGGAGATTGATTCCCCTAACTGTTGTATTATGATTTTTGACTTAGCGTCTCTTCAAGATGCTGACTACGAAAATTGTTAGTGTGACGCACTGCTGCGCGTCCTCACTAGAATTTCAGTAAAGCGCCTCTGCGACTACTTTTATAGCGTCTCCTCAAGATGCTGACTACGAAAATTGCAAGTGCGACGCACTGCTGCGCGTCCTCACTAGAATATCAGTAAAGCGCCTCTGCGACTATTTTTGTAGCGTCTCTTCAAGATGCTGACTACGAAAATCGCAAGTGCGACGCACTGCTGCGCGTCCTCACTATAATATCAGTAAAGCGCCTCTGCTACTACTTTTGTAGCGTCTCCTCAAGATACTGACTACGAAAATCGCAAGTGAGACGCACTGCTGCGCGTCCTCACTAGAATATCAGTAAAGCGCCTCTGCGACTATTTTTGTAGCGTCTCTTCAAGATGCTGACTACGAAAATCGCAAGTGCAACGCACTGCTGCGCGTCCTCACTAGAATATCAGTAAAGCACCTCTGCGACTACTTTTGTAGCGTCGCTTCTGCATGTGTGTTCCGTGAGTGCGTTCTCCCGACTGTGTCCTAACTGGAAATATATGTAATAGCGCCTCCTTTAACAGAATAATTGACAACGCTAGTTTTGATGACGAGGATTAATATTAATAATATACCAAATGCACGTATGGTACCCACTGGTGCGTACTTATCTGAAATAATAAAACGTATATCTTATATATTATATAGCCTGTATAATTTTGTGAATATTACTTATTTTGAGTTTTGATGTTTTTTTTTTTTTATTGATGAATTCTGTATTATGAATATAATTTACTTCAACAACGAACACCACTGCCACCATTTGTTGTGTTTCCTTTTCGGTTATATCCTTTGTGGGTTTGTAGGTTCGTCTTCGATGTGGAAACAACTATATTATTTTTAGATTGATTCCCGGAGATTGATTCCCCTAACTGTTGTATTATGATTTTTGACTTAGCGTCTCTTCAAGATGCTGACTACGAAAATTGTTAGTGTGACGCACTGCTGCGCGTCCTCACTAGAATTTCAGTAAAGCGCCTCTGCAACTACTTTTATAGCGTCTCCTCAAGATGCTGACTACGAAAATCGCAAGTGCGACGCACTGCTGCGCGTCCTCACTAGAATATCAGTAAAGCGCCTATGCGACTATTTTTGTAGCGTCTCTTCAAGATGCTGACTACGAAAATCGCAAGTGCGATGCACTGCTGCGCGTCCTCACTATAATATCAGTAAAGCGCCTCTGCTACTACTTTTGTAGCGTCTCCTCAAGATACTGACTACGAAAATCGCAAGTGAGACGCACTGCTGCGCGTCCTCACTAGAATATCAGTAAAGCGCCTCTGCGACTACTTTTGTAGCGTCGCTTCTGCATGTGTGTTCCGTGAGTGCGTTCTCCCGACTGTGTCCTCACTGGAAATATATGTAATAGCGCCTCCTTTTACAGAATAATTGACAACGCTAGTTTTGATGACGAGGATTCATACTTATAATATACTAAACGCACGTATGGTACCCACTGGTGCGTACTTATCTGAAATAATAAAACGTATACCTAATATATTATATAGCCTGTATAATTTTGTGCTTTTGTAGCGTCGCTTCTGCATGTGTGTTCCGTGAGTGCGTTCTCCCGACTGTGTCCTCACTGGAAATATATGTAATAGCGCCTCCTTTTACAGAATAATTGACAATGCTAGTTTTGATGACGAGGATTAATACTTATAATATACTAAACGCACGTATGGTACCCACTGGTGCGTACTTATCTGAAATAATAAAACGTATACCTAATATATTATATACCCTGTATAATTTTGTGAATATTACTTATTTTGAGTTTTGATGTTTTTTTTTTTTTTTTATTGGTGAATTCTGAATTATGAATATAATTTGCTTCAACAACGAACATCACTGCCACCATTTGTTGTGTTTACTTTTCGGTTATATCCGTTGTGGGTTTGTAGGTTCGTCTTCGATGTGGAAACAACTATTTTATTTTTAGATTGATTCCCGGAGATTGATTCCCCTAACTGTTGTATTATGATTTTTGACTTAGCGTCTCTTCAAGATGCTGACTACGAAAATTGTCAGTGTGACGCACTGCTGCGCGTCCTCACTAGAATTTCAGTAAAGCGCCTCTGCGACTACTTTTATAGCGTCTCCTCAAGATGCTGACTACGAAAATTGCAAGTGCGACGCACTGCTGCGCGTCCTCACTAGAATTTCAGTAAAGCGCCTCTGCAACTACTTTTATAGCGTCCCTTCTGCATGTGTGTTCCGTGATTGCGATCTGCCGACTGTGTCCTCACTGGAAATATATGTAATAGTGCCTCCTTTTACAGAATAATTGACAACGCTAGTTTTGATGACGAGGATTAATATTAATAATATACCAAATGCACGTATGGTACCCACTGGTGCGTACTTATCTGAAACAATAAAACGTATATCTTATATATTATATAGCCTGTATAATTTTGTGAATATTACTTATTTTGAGTTTTGATGTTTTTTTTTTTTTATTGATGAATTCTGTATTATGAATATAATTTACTTCAACAACGAACACCACTGCCACCATTTGTTGTGTTTCCTTTTCGGTTATATCCTTTGTGGGTTTGTAGGTTCGTCTTCGATGTGGAAACAACTATATTATTTTTAGAT
The DNA here is from genome assembly GCF_019925205.1 of Metopolophium dirhodum. Taxonomy (NCBI): domain Eukaryota; kingdom Metazoa; phylum Arthropoda; class Insecta; order Hemiptera; family Aphididae; genus Metopolophium; species Metopolophium dirhodum. The sequence continues at coordinate 6,333,127 of NC_083560.1, forward strand.
TGATTCCCGGAGATTGATTCCCCTAACTGTTGTATTATGATTTTTGACTTAGCGTCTCTTCAAGATGCTGACTACGAAAATTGTTAGTGTGACGCACTGCTGCGCGTCCTCACTAGAATTTCAGTAAAGCGCCTCTGCAACTACTTTTATAGCGTCTCCTCAAGATGCTGACTACGAAAATCGCAAGTGCGACGCACTGCTGCGCGTCCTCACTAGAATATCAGTAAAGCGCCTATGCGACTATTTTTGTAGCGTCTCTTCAAGATGCTGACTACGAAAATCGCAAGTGAGACGCACTGCTGCGCGTCCTCACTAGAATATCAGTAAAGCGCCTCTGCGACTACTTTTGTAGCGTCGCTTCTGCATGTGTGTTCCGTGAGTGCGTTCTCCCGACTGTGTCCTCACTGGAAATATATGTAATAGCGCCTCCTTTTACAGAATAATTGACAATGCTAGTTTTGATGACGAGGATTAATACTTATAATATACTAAACGCACGTATGGTACCCACTGGTGCGTACTTATCTGAAATAATAAAACGTATACCTAATATATTATATACCCTGTATAATTTTGTGAATATTACTTATTTTGAGTTTTGATGTTTTTTTTTTTTTTTTATTGGTGAATTCTGAATTATGAATATAATTTGCTTCAACAACGAACATCACTGCCACCATTTGTTGTGTTTACTTTTCGGTTATATCCGTTGTGGGTTTGTAGGTTCGTCTTCGATGTGGAAACAACTATTTTATTTTTAGATTGATTCCCGGAGATTGATTCCCCTAACTGTTGTATTATGATTTTTGACTTAGCGTCTCTTCAAGATGCTGACTACGAAAATTGTCAGTGTGACGCACTGCTGCGCGTCCTCACTAGAATTTCAGTAAAGCGCCTCTGCGACTACTTTTATAGCGTCTCCTCAAGATGCTGACTACGAAAATTGCAAGTGCGACGCACTGCTGCGCGTCCTCACTAGAATTTCAGTAAAGCGCCTCTGCAACTACTTTTATAGCGTCCCTTCTGCATGTGTGTTCCGTGATTGCGATCTGCCGACTGTGTCCTCACTGGAAATATATGTAATAGTGCCTCCTTTTACAGAATAATTGACAACGCTAGTTTTGATGACGAGGATTAATATTAATAATATACCAAATGCACGTATGGTACCCACTGGTGCGTACTTATCTGAAACAATAAAACGTATATCTTATATATTATATAGCCTGTATAATTTTGTGAATATTACTTATTTTGAGTTTTGATGTTTTTTTTTTTTTATTGATGAATTCTGTATTATGAATATAATTTACTTCAACAACGAACACCACTGCCACCATTTGTTGTGTTTCCTTTTCGGTTATATCCTTTGTGGGTTTGTAGGTTCGTCTTCGATGTGGAAACAACTATATTATTTTTAGATTGATTCCCGGAGATTGATTCCCCTAACTGTTGTATTATGATTTTTGACTTAGCGTCTCTTCAAGATGCTGACTACGAAAATTGTTAGTGTGACGCACTGCTGCGCGTCCTCACTAGAATTTCAGTAAAGCGCCTCTGCAACTACTTTTATAGCGTCTCCTCAAGATGCTGACTACGAAAATCGCAAGTGCGACGCACTGCTGCGCGTCCTCACTAGAATATCAGTAAAGCGCCTATGCGACTATTTTTGTAGCGTCTCTTCAAGATGCTGACTACGAAAATCGCAAGTGAGACGCACTGCTGCGCGTCCTCACTAGAATATCAGTAAAGCGCCTCTGCGACTACTTTTGTAGCGTCGCTTCTGCATGTGTGTTCCGTGAGTGCGTTCTCCCGACTGTGTCCTCACTGGAAATATATGTAATAGCGCCTCCTTTTACAGAATAATTGACAACGCTAGTTTTGATGACGAGGATTCATACTTATAATATACTAAACGCACGTATGGTACCCACTGGTGCGTACTTATCTGAAATAATAAAACGTATACCTAATATATTATATAGCCTGTATAATTTTGTGAATATTACTTATTTTGAGTTTTGATGTTTTTTTTTTTTTTTATTGGTGAATTCTGAATTATGAATATAATTTGCTTCAACAACGAACATCACTGCCACCATTTGTTGTGTTTACTTTTCGGTTATATCCGTTGTGGGTTTGTAGGTTCGTCTTCGATGTGGAAACAACTATATTATTTTTAGATTGATTCCCGGAGATTGATTCCCCTAACTGTTGTATTATGATTTTTGACTTAGCGTCTCTTCAAGATGCTGACTACGAAAATTGTCATTGTGACGCACTGCTGCGCGTCCTCACTAGAATTTCAGTAAAGCGCCTCTGCGACTACTTTTATAGCGTCTCCTCAAGATGCTGACTACGAAAATTGCAAGTGCGACGCACTGCTGCGCGTCCTCACTAGAATTTCAGTAAAGCGCCTCTGCAACTACTTTTATAGCGTCTATTCAAGATGCTGACTACGAAAACTGCAAGTGCGACGCACTGCTGCGCGTCCTCACTAGAATTTCAATAAAGGGCCTCTGCGACTACTTTAGTAGCGTCGCTTCTGCATGTGTGTTCCGTGATTGCGATCTGCCGACTGTGTCCTCACTGGAAATATATGTAATAGCGCCTTCTTTTACAGAATAATTGACAACGCTAGTTTTGATGACGAGGATTAATACTTATAATATACTAAACGCACGTATGGTACCCACTGGTGCGTACTTATCTGAAATAATAAAACGTATACCTAATATATTATATAGCCTGTATAATTTTGTGAATATTACTTATTTTGAGTTTTAATGTTTTTTTTTTTTTTTTATTGGTGAATTCTGTATTATGAATATAATTTGCTTCAACAACGAACATCACTGCCACCATTTGTTGTGTTTACTTTTCGGTTATATCCGTTGTGGGTTTGTAGTTTCGTCTTCGATGTGGAAACAACTATATTATTTTTAGATTGATTCCCGGAGATTGATTCCCCTAACTGTTGTATTATGATTTTTGACTTAGCGTCTCTTCAAGATGCTGACTACGAAAATTGTTAGTGTGACGCACTGCTGCGCGTCCTCACTAGAATTTCAGTAAAGCGCCTCTGCGACTACTTTTATAGCGTCTCCTCAAGATGCTGACTACGAAAATTGCAAGTGCGACGCACTGCTGCGCGTCCTCACTAGAATATCAGTAAAGCGCCTCTGCGACTATTTTTGTAGCGTCTCTTCAAGATGCTGACTACGAAAATCGCAAGTGCGACGCACTGCTGCGCGTCCTCACTATAATATCAGTAAAGCGCCTCTGCTACTACTTTTGTAGCGTCTCCTCAAGATACTGACTACGAAAATCGCAAGTGAGACGCACTGCTGCGCGTCCTCACTAGAATATCAGTAAAGCGCCTCTGCGACTATTTTTGTAGCGTCTCTTCAAGATGCTGACTACGAAAATCGCAAGTGCAACGCACTGCTGCGCGTCCTCACTAGAATATCAGTAAAGCACCTCTGCGACTACTTTTGTAGCGTCGCTTCTGCATGTGTGTTCCGTGAGTGCGTTCTCCCGACTGTGTCCTAACTGGAAATATATGTAATAGCGCCTCCTTTAACAGAATAATTGACAACGCTAGTTTTGATGACGAGGATTAATATTAATAATATACCAAATGCACGTATGGTACCCACTGGTGCGTACTTATCTGAAATAATAAAACGTATATCTTATATATTATATAGCCTGTATAATTTTGTGAATATTACTTATTTTGAGTTTTGATGTTTTTTTTTTTTTATTGATGAATTCTGTATTATGAATATAATTTACTTCAACAACGAACACCACTGCCACCATTTGTTGTGTTTCCTTTTCGGTTATATCCTTTGTGGGTTTGTAGGTTCGTCTTCGATGTGGAAACAACTATATTATTTTTAGATTGATTCCCGGAGATTGATTCCCCTAACTGTTGTATTATGATTTTTGACTTAGCGTCTCTTCAAGATGCTGACTACGAAAATTGTTAGTGTGACGCACTGCTGCGCGTCCTCACTAGAATTTCAGTAAAGCGCCTCTGCAACTACTTTTATAGCGTCTCCTCAAGATGCTGACTACGAAAATCGCAAGTGCGACGCACTGCTGCGCGTCCTCACTAGAATATCAGTAAAGCGCCTATGCGACTATTTTTGTAGCGTCTCTTCAAGATGCTGACTACGAAAATCGCAAGTGCGATGCACTGCTGCGCGTCCTCACTATAATATCAGTAAAGCGCCTCTGCTACTACTTTTGTAGCGTCTCCTCAAGATACTGACTACGAAAATCGCAAGTGAGACGCACTGCTGCGCGTCCTCACTAGAATATCAGTAAAGCGCCTCTGCGACTACTTTTGTAGCGTCGCTTCTGCATGTGTGTTCCGTGAGTGCGTTCTCCCGACTGTGTCCTCACTGGAAATATATGTAATAGCGCCTCCTTTTACAGAATAATTGACAACGCTAGTTTTGATGACGAGGATTCATACTTATAATATACTAAACGCACGTATGGTACCCACTGGTGCGTACTTATCTGAAATAATAAAACGTATACCTAATATATTATATAGCCTGTATAATTTTGTGCTTTTGTAGCGTCGCTTCTGCATGTGTGTTCCGTGAGTGCGTTCTCCCGACTGTGTCCTCACTGGAAATATATGTAATAGCGCCTCCTTTTACAGAATAATTGACAATGCTAGTTTTGATGACGAGGATTAATACTTATAATATACTAAACGCACGTATGGTACCCACTGGTGCGTACTTATCTGAAATAATAAAACGTATACCTAATATATTATATACCCTGTATAATTTTGTGAATATTACTTATTTTGAGTTTTGATGTTTTTTTTTTTTTTTTATTGGTGAATTCTGAATTATGAATATAATTTGCTTCAACAACGAACATCACTGCCACCATTTGTTGTGTTTACTTTTCGGTTATATCCGTTGTGGGTTTGTAGGTTCGTCTTCGATGTGGAAACAACTATTTTATTTTTAGATTGATTCCCGGAGATTGATTCCCCTAACTGTTGTATTATGATTTTTGACTTAGCGTCTCTTCAAGATGCTGACTACGAAAATTGTCAGTGTGACGCACTGCTGCGCGTCCTCACTAGAATTTCAGTAAAGCGCCTCTGCGACTACTTTTATAGCGTCTCCTCAAGATGCTGACTACGAAAATTGCAAGTGCGACGCACTGCTGCGCGTCCTCACTAGAATTTCAGTAAAGCGCCTCTGCAACTACTTTTATAGCGTCCCTTCTGCATGTGTGTTCCGTGATTGCGATCTGCCGACTGTGTCCTCACTGGAAATATATGTAATAGTGCCTCCTTTTACAGAATAATTGACAACGCTAGTTTTGATGACGAGGATTAATATTAATAATATACCAAATGCACGTATGGTACCCACTGGTGCGTACTTATCTGAAACAATAAAACGTATATCTTATATATTATATAGCCTGTATAATTTTGTGAATATTACTTATTTTGAGTTTTGATGTTTTTTTTTTTTTATTGATGAATTCTGTATTATGAATATAATTTACTTCAACAACGAACACCACTGCCACCATTTGTTGTGTTTCCTTTTCGGTTATATCCTTTGTGGGTTTGTAGGTTCGTCTTCGATGTGGAAACAACTATATTATTTTTAGATTGATTCCCGGAGATTGATTCCCCTAACTGTTGTATTATGATTTTTGACTTAGCGTCTCTTCAAGATGCTGACTACGAAAATTGTTAGTGTGACGCACTGCTGCGCGTCCTCACTAGAATTTCAGTAAAGCGCCTCTGCAACTACTTTTATAGCGTCTCCTCAAGATGCTGACTACGAAAATCGCAAGTGCGACGCACTGCTGCGCGTCCTCACTAGAATATCAGTAAAGCGCCTATGCGACTATTTTTGTAGCGTCTCTTCAAGATGCTGACTACGAAAATCGCAAGTGAGACGCACTGCTGCGCGTCCTCACTAGAATATCAGTAAAGCGCCTCTGCGACTACTTTTGTAGCGTCGCTTCTGCATGTGTGTTCCGTGAGTGCGTTCTCCCGACTGTGTCCTCACTGGAAATATATGTAATAGCGCCTCCTTTTACAGAATAATTGACAACGCTAGTTTTGATGACGAGGATTCATACTTATAATATACTAAACGCACGTATGGTACCCACTGGTGCGTACTTATCTGAAATAATAAAACGTATACCTAATATATTATATAGCCTGTATAATTTTGTGAATATTACTTATTTTGAGTTTTGATGTTTTTTTTTTTTTTTTATTGGTGAATTCTGAATTATGAATATAATTTGCTTCAACAACGAACATCACTGCCACCATTTGTTGTGTTTACTTTTCGGTTATATCCGTTGTGGGTTTGTAGGTTCGTCTTCGATGTGGAAACAACTATTTTATTTTTAGATTGATTCCCGGAGATTGATTCCCCTAACTGTTGTATTATGATTTTTGACTTAGCGTCTCTTCAAGATGCTGACTACGAAAATTGTCAGTGTGACGCACTGCTGCGCGTCCTCACTAGAATTTCAGTAAAGCGCCTCTGCGACTACTTTTATAGCGTCTCCTCAAGATGCTGACTACGAAAATTGCAAGTGCGACGCACTGCTGCGCGTCCTCACTAGAATTTCAGTAAAGCGCCTCTGCAACTACTTTTATAGCGTCGCTTCTGCATGTGTGTTCCGTGATTGCGATCTGCCGACTGTGTCCTCACTGGAAATATATGTAATAGCGCCTCCTTTTACAGAATAATTGACAACGCTAGTTTTGATGACGAGGATTAATACTTATAATATACTAAACGCACGTATGGTACCCACTGGTGCGTACTTATCTGAAATAATAAAACGTATACCTAATATATTATATAGCCTGTATAATTTTGTGAATATTACTTATTTTGAGTTTTGATGTTTTTTTTTTTTTTATTGATGAATTCTGTATTATGAATATAATTTACTTCAACAACGAACACCACTGCCACCATTTGTTGTGTTTCCTTTTCGGTTATATCCTTTGTGGGTTTGTAGGTTCGTCTTCGATGTGGAAACAACTATATTATTTTTAGATTGATTCCCGGAGATTGATTCCCCTAACTGTTGTATTATGATTTTTGACTTAGCGTCTCTTCAAGATGCTGACTACGAAAATTGTTAGTGTGACGCACTGCTGCGCGTCCTCACTAGAATTTCAGTAAAGCGCCTCTGCGACTACTTTTATAGCGTCTCCTCAAGATGCTGACTACGAAAATTGCAAGTGCGACGCACTGCTGCGCGTCCTCACTAGAATATCAGTAAAGCGCCTCTGCGACTATTTTTGTAGCGTCTCTTCAAGATGCTGACTACGAAAATCGCAAGTGCGACGCACTGCTGCGCGTCCTCACTATAATATCAGTAAAGCGCCTCTGCTACTACTTTTGTAGCGTCTCCTCAAGATACTGACTACGAAAATCGCAAGTGAGACGCACTGCTGCGCGTCCTCACTAGAATATCAGTAAAGCGCCTCTGCGACTACTTTTGTAGCGTCGCTTCTGCATGTGTGTTCCGTGAGTGCGTTCTCCCGACTGTGTCCTCACTGGGAATATATGTAATAGCACCTCCTTTTACAGAATAATTGACAACGCTAGTTTTGATGACGAGGATTAATACTTATAATATACTAAACGCACGTATGGTACCCACTGGTGCGTACTTATCTGAAATAATAAAACGTATACCTAATATATTATATAGCCTGTATAATTTTGTGCATTTGTAGCGTCGCTTCTGCATGTGTGTTGCGTGAGCGCGTTCCCCTGACTGTGTCCTCACTGGAAATATATGTAATAGCGCCTCCTTTTACAGAATAATTGACAACGCTAGTTTTGATGACGAGGATTAATACTTATAATATACCAAATGCACGTATGGTACCCACTGGTGCGTACTTATCTGAAATAATAAAACGTATATCTTATATATTATATAGCCTGTATAATTTTGTGAATATTACTTATTTTGAGTTTTGATGTTTTTTTTTTTTTTTATTGATGAATTCTGTATTATGAATATAATTTGCTTCAACAACGAACACCACTGCCACCATTTGTTGTGTTTCCTTTTCGGTTATATCCTTTGTGGGTTTGTAGGTTCGTCTTCGATGTGGAAACAACTATATTATTTTGAGATTGATTCCCGGGGGTTGATTCCCCTGACTGTTGTATTTTGATTTTTGACTTAGCGTCTCTCCAAGATGCTGACTACGAAAATTGTCAGTGTGACGCACTGCTGCGCGTCCTCACTAGAATTTCAGTAAAGCGCCTCTGCGACTACTTTTATAGCGTCTCTTCAAGATGCTGACTACGAAAATCGCAAGTGCGACGCACTGCTGCGCGTCCTCACTAGACTATCAGTAAAGCGCCTCTGCGACTATTTTTGTAGCGTCTCTTCAAGATGCTGACTACGAAAATCGCAAGTGCGACGCACTGCTGCGCGTCCTCACTATAATATCAGTAAAGCGCCTCTGCTACTACTTTTGTAGCGTCTCCTCAAGATACTGACTACGAAAATCGCAAGTGAGACGCACTGCTGCGCGTCCTCACTAGAATTTCAGTAAAGCGCCTCTGCGACTTCTTTAGTAGCGTCGCTTCTGCATGTGTGTTCCGTGAGTGCGTTTTCCCGACTGTGTCCTCACTGGAAATATATGTAATAGCACCTCCTTTTGCAGAATAATTGACAACGCTAGTATTGATGACGAGGATTAATACTAATAATATACTAAACGCACGTATGGTACGCACTGGTGCGTACTTATCTGAAATAATAAAACGTATACCTAATATATTATATAGTCTGTATAATATTGTAAATATTACTTATTTTGAGTTTTGATGTTTTTATTTTTTTTTATTGGTGAATTCTATATTATGAATATAATTTGCTTCGACAACGAACACCGCTGCCACCAGTTGTTGTGTTTCCTTTTCGGTTATGTCCGTTGTGGGTTTGTAGATTCGTCTTCGATTCGGAAACAACTATATTTTTTTTTAGATTGATTCCCGGAGGATCTTATTAGGTTATAAATAAATAGTCTTTTATTTACTTAACTATATTAACTAGTTTACTTAACTATTGAATTCGAATTTACATGAGTCCCGTGTGTAATATAAAATACGACTGCCGGCGACGCTCATTCGGTATTTCGTTATTGCGACGACGGGCATTGCCATAAAGTGCTTATTGTGTTTATTGTGCTAATTACTAAGAAATTATAAACATGGGTTCGTTACAGTATATTTCATGGAGAACCACGAGCTCTATCAACGTCCGGTATAGTTACACGTACAGTTGTGTCTATTTCAAGCTGAGGAAACTTTTCTTTAGAAAGTTTCATCATTTTCTCTGTTTGTTTTTCTTCATTTTTTTTTTAAATATTACATGCAATATAAATATTTTCCTGACAACCAACAGTTTTTAACACGTTTTTTTTTTTTGAACTTTTTTTTTTTAATTTAATACTTTATTATTATCAAAACAACGAAATCACATACAGTGTAACAATGTAACAATAAATTATTAATTAATCTACCTCATTAAGCAATACTTTTGGCGAGGTAGATGAGTTGATAGTGTACAATATAATATAATATCTAAAAACAAATAAAAATAAAAATGAAAAGCTTAAATAAACAAGACTTAAACAAACTAAATTTGTGATTACCAACAATATTAAATACTTAAATTCTAGAGAATATACACTAAAGTTCTAGTAATAAGTAATTTACAGTAGCTTTTTTATTAGTTATAGAATTATTCTTATTTACATTATTAGAAATAGATTTTTTTCAGGTGCAGCGGCAATGAATTAAAATTAATTGGACCTAAATAGTCCACAAGCTTTTTCTCAAAACTATTATTAGTGTAGCTTACTTGCATATCATAATATGACCTATTTTCTCTTCTGTTATTTTTTTGGAAACCAAACTTATCAATTTGAAACATAATAGAAAACTGCTTGTATAGATATCTGACCGGTAGAGCTTTAAAAACTTTATAATTAGTAGTAGACCTTTTTATTTAAACAAATTCTTGTAGCAAGATTCTGTTGAATCTCAAGAGGCCTGATTGAATTATCAGAACTTGTTGAATAAGATCACTATAATATTTGGTAGGCAAAAAAGAGTTATTATCATCCCGTTTGTTCATAAGAATAATTTTCATTTTTTCGTTGAAAGTTGTCAATAGCCATTTCAAATTGGTACATACGACGATAGTTGTACGCTTACTAAAGTATAATATTATATTCGTAATTTTTCGTAATGTTCAAATGTGACCACCAATGTTATTGTTATAATAATATGTATTGTGCCTGATAAAGTTTTATTGGTTTACCCAATTAGTACCACAATTACCGTTGGACTTTATTTTATAACCAAAATTTCTCATATCAAACGGTTATTAACGTTATTCACCAGAAAATAACGATAAATCCCACATTTGTTGTTAAATAACTACGTTAATAACCTGCGAATAACGTTATTTTCCGATATAACATAATTTACCGTAACAGATATATACGCACAGCTACTATACTCTATAATTCTATATCGCTCGGGTATTATTATATTATTTATATAACTAAATTAAATATATTACCGCGAAGTATAAATTTCAAGTATCCTTCAGTTATTCATTTTTTAATTACAACAAAATAAGAAGATCGTTACATAAGAAATCGAGTGAATAACGAATGTTGTAAGAATTTGAAGTTCAAACGCACATAACAATTTCATTCGACTTTCCGGTAGGCATTATTTATGATAGACAACCTTATGAGGAATCTCTTATTTAATTTTCTAACTCAAAATAATTTCCACGTTTTTGTCATTATTCAAACTTCAGACGCTCATAAAGAATTATTGTAGATTTAGGCTCAACTTTTTTTTAATTTCCACTAACAACAACTTACGAGGAACCTTCTGGCTTCTATTACATTTACAGGTTTTGTGACGAACCAAACATTTTTTTATCGACATAAATTTTAAAAAGAACTAATAATAGGTACTCAAAAATGTCATATCTCAAAATGAGTAAAAATATTTTAAACATTTTATGGTGCATAGAAAATGCTAATATAAACATTCAATGAAAATTTCACGTAGGTTTTTACGGTAATCTTTTTTACAGTTACTATTATACGTCTTACACCTAAAACCAAAATCAAATTTTGCGTCAAAAGTCCAATTTTTCCTTAATTTTTCTTTTGTTTTTCTTGGCGCTTTTGAAAATTATTAGGAATTTAGACCTCCTAATGCACCAACTAGATTCACTTTCCCATCGGAAAAGATACTGAAGTTGAAAAACGAAACATAATTGCAACTACACATCGTGTACACAGGCACAAATAAAAAAAGTGGGCAAATGAATGTCGCTCTGCTGTACAGTAGGTTACAAGTGGGTCACTGCATAATGGATGGTATTTAATTTGAATTTAATGATATAATATCATTGACAATTCGTTGTATACGAAAAACGGTTCTGAGCGGTGACGGTTTGTCAGTGTGAATATTTTATATTATATTTATATTGTCATTACTTATTATTAAATACGGTAGCCACCCGGTAAGTATTGAATTAGTATTATGCAATCAAAACAAAATAACTAAAATCAATATTCTTGGTTTTTCAATATGTAATTTCGTCCAAATTTGAACTTAAAATAACTATATAAAAAAAAAAAAATGTATTTTGGGTGAAAAAATGTTGGTGAACTCAGAATTTGGCGCACGAACTTATAGTTTCGAAGTTATACCAAATCGAAGTTTTCAGATTATATTATTATTATGACCCATAAATAGGTACTCATTATGCTAAATTTTTCATCGACTGAACTATTGCAAAAAAAGTGAAGCCTGCGCTGCGCTCGGACAAAATAATCGAAAACATCCCTCGATTAATTGTGTAAAACCCCCTTGGGTAGACCTCGGAATTAAACAATGTTGTTAAAAAGTAATTATCTTCACCTATATACAGTGGCGGTCGGCAGATTTAAAGGTTCAAGGAAAGTCGGAAAATCAATAAGAGGGGCTCGTACAAAATGTCGGTAAAATACGATTGAGGACGGCATTTATGGTAACACGATTGAGAACGCTCGATATTTTATTTTTTGCCAAATTTAATCGAATGATAATTTGAACACGATAATCTGTTGACATTTAAATAATCCAGCAATATATTATTATGTTGTTATTAATATTATAGTTGAAACTCAAGCCGAAACAATATTACAATTATATACGATATAGTTAGTGTAAAATTACTAAGAATAATATGACCTATAGCAATAGGTTAAATAGATTTGAGGTTAGATGATCTGAAAATGTTAGTAAAAACTATTGATCTTGTAATGAAAACTAGATTTTTCGTGGTCTAATTTCAATTTTTATTATTTGAAATCAATATATGTATGAAATATATATTATGCTGACGCGATGTTAGCTTACATCGTGTAAATAACCGACCGGGACTCCTGGCGGGAGATAGTTATGATAGGGTTTACAGTAAGGTAGTTGATATAGTCTATAGTCGGCAGTCAATAGTTCAATAGTCGAGAATCAAGAGTCCTAGCGAGGACAGTCGATAGTGGAATCGAGGGCTGACAACGACCTGAAGAGGACCCGCGGAAGACCAGCTCAACCCACATTGGATATCGGCACTCACGAAACACCATGGGCTGATTGGTAACCCTGAGTTATAGTTTATATGTATTACCTAATAATATAATAATATATTCATGTATATTCAATTTTTACCAAGTGTATTTTTAAATTTTTGCCCCAATTTAAAATTTCGTATGCCATTGGTAAATAGTAAATTGAATCCGGCTACAGCGTGAGCGGGATTTATAATAAAACCCTGTGGAGCCCTCTGAAATGTACCTATTAATTCATTTTAATAAGTACAAAGTACCTACCCTCGAATAATATTTTTAAATTATAAGACAAAACTAAAACCGTTCTTCTTCGTTTGAATATCTAATTTCGTCCAAACTTGAACCTCAAATAAGTATAAAAAAAAAACTACATTTATCGTTTATATTTTTTTTTAGGTTTTTGGTTACAGTATGAACTACTTATGTGTAACCTTGTTTTATATTTTCAATCCTATAAGCTATAATAATATTGAAAATGTTATACATTTTTAACTGAAAAATGATTTGTGAATTTTGTTTAAAAGTTAATAAGTTTTGTCGAAACTTGAACTTTATATGCTTGTAAGAAAAAAATCATACTCATGTGTTTTAATATTTTTAAACAGATATTGTAATAATGCGCCTTGTATTACATTTTCATTATTTTTGACTCGATGAATAACATTTTATTGATATTTAAAGAAAAAAAAACTAAAAAATTAAAAATGTCCAACAACAGCTCAAAACGATTTAAAATATTTTGAAAATGTTATCAAATATAGGAATTATAGGTAATAAAATAAACATAAGGTATAAATTTCAAGCGTCCTTCAGTTACTTATTCATTTTTTAATTACCCCTTTTTTTTTGTAAATTATTTAGCGGACGATTATCTTGAAAATGTTGAAGTATCTAAATCAAAATTCTAATAAGTAGTTTCTGAGTTATAAAAATATTCATACTAAGGATAAAAATCCTTAATTATGGTTTTATAAAATTATAAGGTACTTATATAATATAATATTAGATGTAGGTAGTATTCGTCGTACTTAAAATCATTTTTACAAATTATGTTTATTGATAGATTGTAACGGGACAGAAAGGATCGACCAATTATGTGGTGACTTTGAGGACAAATTAAAATCTGTTTTTAGAAATCTTATCGTTTGGTATGTGTCGCCGCCACGACAATGTGAGTAACTCACCCACTGACCGGCTCACACACGCACACACAGTCGTTATTGTTATAATTGTATTAAATGTTTATTGTGAATTATTGTTAAGTAATATGTAGATTATAAAGCTCGTTATCGCATGCACTACGTCGGCTGCTTATAGTTACGATATTTGCACGGCCGCAGAATTACATTATAATATTGTCTAGGCGCCAATCGCCATCATTTTTTCTATATTGTAATTTTTACGTGCGCGAATCGCCGTATTTCAGATTCTGAGTGGAACGATGAATGTATTGATTTTACAATGATGTGGGTTTTTTTTTTAAATTTTAAAATTAAAAATTTTTTTTTGTGTCTATTATCACGTTTTAGGACAGTAAAAGTGCTTGGATTTTCTTCTACAGTAACTTTTCTGATAGGAAAGTGAATCCAGTTGGTACTTTGGGGGGTCAAAAGTAAAAATTTCCCAGTATTTTTCAAAAGCGACGAGAAAAACAAAAGAAAAATTAAGGAAAAACGGGAATTTTTACGCAAAATCTGTTTTTGAGAAAATCGATTTTGGTTTTGGTGTAACTCTAAAACAAATGGACCGTATTTGACTGAATGTTTATAATTGCATTTCCTATACACCATAACATTTTCCAAATATTTTGATTTATTTTTAGCTGTTTACGGACATTGTCAATTTCCATTTTTTTTAGTTCTTTTTTCTATATATATCAATAAAATTTTATCTGTTGAGTAAAAAAGCTTGAAAATTTAATAGAAGGCTCCTAGGTTATTGTTTCAAAGGCAGATGAAAAAAATCTTTAGTCACATGCTTATTATAAATATTAAGGTCGTTTATTTGTGTACGTTTGTTAACGGCGTATACGACATTACCTAACAAATAATATTTTATGGACATTTATTGAAAAAAAACCTAAAATGTTAGAAACTGAGTACATGCGCTTAAATTAAGTTAAAATTGTTTATAGAATTCTTATCCCAAACGATAAGACAATGTGAGTAACTCACCCACCGACCGGCCGGCTCACACACGCACATACAGTAATTGTATTAAATGTTTATTGTGAATTATTGTTAAGTAATATGCAAATTATAAGGCTCGTTATCGCATGCCGCCACGTCGGCTGTTTAGTTACGATATTTGCACGGCCGCCAAATTACATTATATTGTCTAGGCGCCAATCGCCATCAGTTTTTCTATATTGTAATTTTTACGTGCGCGATTTGCGTATTTTTATATTGTATTTATTGTATTTTAGTGCGTGCTAATCACCACCGAACGCGTATACTAATATTATAATTCCTTTATTGTAGTCATTACGGTTAGATTAGGTAATCGCCACGAAAGAACGACTGTTGATATTCATATTGTCGAATAATATTGATTATTGACCGTGTACGCTATTTATTATACTATTATACTATATGAATCGTGAATTTATTGCAAATTGTATTATTATTGCCACTAATGTGGACACAAATTATTTAAGCACAGGTAGCAGCTGGCCAGCAGTGCGCCGCCAAATTATGTGAGTTCCTTTTTATATTTATATTATTATTATATCTATTATTGTTTTGCTGTTGAGCCAGAAGAGCTTATTATTATCATTATACCTAAGGCCGTGTATCAATAATATTATAACTTGTTTATTGAAATTATACACACATATTTATTATTTTGCACTATGAGTCTATGAACCTACTAGTATAATTTATTTTCATAGTTTTAAGCCTAAAACTAGTGTTTGTGCGGCGAACCAAACCAAATAATTGAAGGCAACTAGTTCAGCTATAACACCAGGTCGGTCGGTGTGTGAGTGAGCGTACCAAGTATTTTGGTGACGGACTATTATTGTTTGTTCCCGGCCCGTACAGTATATTTGGCAAAGAACACATCTGCAGTAGCTTTAGCTTTACGCTTGTAGCGTCCTATTAAAGTTCCTATGTTTATATAAATATATATAATGAAAAAGTACATACTTTAAAAATCTACACTTATGTAGTGCGTGTATACCATAATTTAAAAAAGTTGGCGTTATATCTCAATTTACATTTTGATTTACTTAAACAACCTCCTCAGCTAGAGTGACATATTTAAAATTACCTTTAACTATTTTCCCATCGGCACCTGGAACACTTCGGCCTATAAATTATTGTTGTCGATATTATACATATATTAATAATCAGGGCTAGGATTTGTATGCGATAAAAAATTGTACACGAAATATTTTTAAATTTTGTCGCTGGCGGGGGCAAATGCATCCCGTTAAATACTTTTCTGAGTGTTTAAAGTTTTCACTTTCAGCATTCGAAAAAATTAATTATAAAATCAATCTTTTTAATAAGTATAATAACGCACCTCACGAGTAAAATCCACGACTGTGACTACGAATTATTATGATAGGTATTTACGATAAAATATATAGACAAGAATATTATGTGATATTCAGATAGAGTTATTGGATACAGATTGCCAAATAGTAATTAGTTATCTAACCTTAGTACCTTACCTATTTTTTGTGCTTAATCGATAGCAAGAATTTTATTTACCGGAAACTATTATTTTAGAAGTAACCCCGGTGCAATAACTAGATACGTCCAATAATGTGCTTAGGGGTAACTAAATATTACAGCCAACAAAATATTTTATTCTGGTCCATAAAAGTCCTCTAATAAAATACTATTATATATTATTAAATAATAATTGCACCGGTGTCTTCAGTTATTGTTTTCCAAAGTTTGCGATTTTACGTTTATGTGCTTACGCGCAACGCGTTACTTGACTACCACGCGCAGCGCCTACAACAAAATTTAATTTTTTACGTATTTTAACAAGTTTGATGTTAAATTAGTTTCAACGGACTAATTAACATTAATAATATAATACAATGTTTTTGAAGCCGCTCAGATTAGAGATATAGTTTAAGTCACCCGTTTAGTAAGCTTAGATGTAGTGGTGTAAGATTTAACGGTCGTTTAGTTGGAAACTGCCGACGGGGCCCCCTCCTAAATTGTGTACTGAGGCCCACCTAAATTATATAGTTGATTTTTTTTAAATTTTGACCAAAAAATGTATATTGCAAACTGGAATATGTAGGTACTTAACAAACTTTTGTTGTTAAAATTCTCAAAAAACTTCCCGTAGGTACCTCTCCAAAGCACTTTAATACCTATACGATATGCAATTATTATGAAGTGAAAATATTAAAGTTTAAAAATGTTGTTTGCGTTAAATGAAAAAAATTAAATGATTTTCTATTCAAACAATTTTTATCAATTGTCTTTGTAACTTGTAAGTAACATTTCCAGACGTTTCTATTCTATATGATTAAGTATATTGAACATAATGATAAAAAGTCATTGGAAACAAAATATTTACCATTTTAAATATATTAACTATAACTTATAAGCATTGGCGCAACTAGGGGGGTCTAGGGGCCTTAGCCCCCCTGACTAAAATTTAGCCCCCCACAAATATCCCTTATAGATTTAAATATAAGCCCTCTATGGGTTATTTTAGATAAATAGTTTTGTTGGCCCCCCAGAATTTTAACTCTAGTTGCGCCTACCTATGCAGTTATAAGTAACAATACTAACCGTCTAAACAGCTGATTACATTAATATTATTTTTTGCAATAGCTAGGTAGGAGGTACTAACCATAATTAACATTTATTATCATATTTTAGGCAAATTAATAATGACCCAATCATGTTCTTAAGCATAATATATTTTACGAAAATTAGCATGGTCGTATATTATTATGTATACTTTTAGATTCTGAACGGAGCGATGAATGAATGGTGTTTTTTTTATTATTTGTTGTGTCTTTGTACACGATTAGTAGTCTAAATAATGTTTACATTTTCGACTTCAGTATCTTGTTCGATAGGAAAGTCTAATTGGTACTTTTAGGATGTCAAATTCCCAATATTTTTTAAAATCACCCAGAATAACAAAATAAAAATTAAGGAAAAACAGGATTTTTCACGCAAAATTGGTATTTGACAAAATCGATTTTGGCTTCTAATTTAACTCCAAAACAAATGATCGTATATATATGAAATATTCATTGAATGTTTATATTAGCCTTTTCTATACATGACAAAATATTTTAACTTAATTTAAGCGCATGTACTCAGTTTCTAACATTTTAGGTTTTTTTTCAATAAATGTCCATAAAATATTATTTGTTAGGTAATGTCGTATACGCCGTTAACAAACGTACACAAATAAACGACCTTAATATTTATAATAAGCATGTGACTAAAGATTTTTTTCATCTGCCTTTGAAACAATAACCTAGGAGCCTTCTATTAAATTTTCAAGCTTTTTTACTCAACAGATAAAATTTTATTGATATATATAGAAAAAAGAACTAAAAAAAATGGAAATTGACAATGTCCGTAAACAGCTAAAAATAAATCAAAATATTTGGAAAATGTTATGGTGTATAGGAAATGCAATTATAAACATTCAGTCAAATACGGTCCATTTGTTTTAGAGTTACACCAAAACCAAAATCGATTTTCTCAAAAACAGATTTTGCGTAAAAATTCCCGTTTTTCCTTAATTTTTCTTTTGTTTTTCTCGTCGCTTTTGAAAAATACTGGGAAATTTTTACTTTTGACCCCCCAAAGTACCAACTGGATTCACTTTCCTATCAGAAAAGTTACTGTAGAAGAAAATCCAAGCACTTTTACTGTCCTAAAACGTGATAATAGACACAAAAAAAAATTTTTAATTTTAAAATTTAAAAAAAAACCCACATCATTGTAAAATCAATACATTCATCGTTCCACTCAGAATCTGAAATACGGCGATTCGCGCACGTAAAAATTACAATATAGAAAAAATGATGGCGATTGGCGCCTAGACAATATTATAATGTAATTCTGCGGCCGTGCAAATATCGTAACTATAAGCAGCCGACGTAGTGCATGCGATAACGAGCTTTATAATCTACATATTACTTAACAATAATTCACAATAAACATTTAATACAATTATAACAATAACGACTGTGTGTGCGTGTGTGAGCCGGTCAGTGGGTGAGTTACTCACATTGTCGTGGCGGCGACACATACCAAACGATAAGATTTCTAAAAACAGATTTTAATTTGTCCTCAAAGTCACCACATAATTGGTCGATCCTTTCTGTCCCGTTACAATCTATCAATAAACATAATTTGTAAAAATGATTTTAAGTACGACGAATACTACCTACATCTAATATTATATTATATAAGTACCTTATAATTTTATAAAACCATAATTAAGGATTTTTATCCTTAGTATGAATATTTTTATAACTCAGAAACTACTTATTAGAATTTTGATTTAGATACTTCAACATTTTCAAGATAATCGTCCGCTAAATAATTTACAAAAAAAAAGGGGTAATTAAAAAATGAATAAGTAACTGAAGGACGCTTGAAATTTATACCTTATGTTTATTTTATTACCTATAATTCCTATATTTGATAACATTTTCAAAATATTTTAAATCGTTTTGAGCTGTTGTTGGACATTTTTAATTTTTTAGTTTTTTTTTCTTTAAATATCAATAAAATGTTATTCATCGAGTCAAAAATAATGAAAATGTAATACAAGGCGCATTATTACAATATCTGTTTAAAAATATTAAAACACATGAGTATGATTTTTTTTCTTACAAGCATATAAAGTTCAAGTTTCGACAAAACTTATTAACTTTTAAACAAAATTCACAAATCATTTTTCAGTTAAAAATGTATAACATTTTCAATATTATTATAGCTTATAGGATTGAAAATATAAAACAAGGTTACACATAAGTAGTTCATACTGTAACCAAAAACCTAAAAAAAAATATAAACGATAAATGTAGTTTTTTTTTTATACTTATTTGAGGTTCAAGTTTGGACGAAATTAGATATTCAAACGAAGAAGAACGGTTTTAGTTTTGTCTTATAATTTAAAAATATTATTCGAGGGTAGGTACTTTGTACTTATTAAAATGAATTAATAGGTACATTTCAGAGGGCTCCACAGGGTTTTATTATAAATCCCGCTCACGCTGTAGCCGGATTCAATTTACTATTTACCAATGGCATACGAAATTTTAAATTTGGGAAAAAATTCAAAAATACACTTGGTTGCTCCCTGATAAAAATTTTGGCTACGCCAAAAATTTTTTATCTGTCAATAAATAACAGTCATAGTGCCTTAATAATAATTTTACCGCCTACGCATACTGCTACCGTGAGGGGTTGTCGATACAGTTTCCTTTGATGTTTACCGACTTTTTTTCGAACAGGATTTCTTGCCGACCGTCAAGTATAATCGACACGAAAGTCGAACGAAATTCAGTAGCAGTTGTCGAATCAACGTGTCGATCGACTTATGTCATATCATACCACCTAATTACTCTTTATTAAATAAATATACCATATTTATAAGACGATATAAAATGTTTGAGTTTTTAATTATTAAATAATTATCTGTACAAAACAAATTTAAAAAAGCGGGTAAGTGGATGTTGCTCTGCTGTACAGTAGGTTACAAGCGGGTCAATGTATGATGGAAGTATCTCGGAAAGTCGAAAAATGACCTCTCTAGTACCATCTTGATCCAATTTGCTAAAAGATAAGGTATTATGTATTGAAATCGAAGCAAGGATTGCTTCTGGTAAAAACCACTTCATAACCGTACGTTCATTTCACCCCGTTCTAGCACAAAAACGTAAAATCGCAAACTTCGGAAGCCTATAACTTCTAATATAATAATTTCCGGTAAATAAAATTTACATCATCGTTTTAAGTATAAACAACAAGCCGTTAAAAAAAAAATTAAAAATCTTGAGGGGGTTGGTAAAGTGCATTTTATCCCAAACGAAATTTCACCACATAAAAAGGAGAACTACAGCTGTGAAACGTCGTTTTTATTTAAGAATTTTTATTTCATTAAGTTTGAAAAACACGAATAACAATGGATTTTGAAACAATAAGAACTTTTTACGTATGTAAGTGATATCAAAAAAATAAAAAGATAACTTTCTAAACTATATTGTATAATATTAATTTTGAGTCTTAACTATCACTAAGTACAGCTTGAGTGGACAGTGGTTCTATCCCGCGATTAACAGTTTTTGCTATGTTGCAAGACGGAAACAACACAATATCCTTTTGTAATTCCTCTCCATCATACTAACTATAGTAAGAATAATCCAATTGATCGAATGATGCGTTTGGCCAATGAACACCCTACCTTATTTAGTCTATAATTATATTATTCTCAATATATGTGTTTTGTAAATTATTAAAATTATTTTTAATAATTAGTATATTTAACTTTGTAAAATTGACCTAACGGCCGTTAATTAATAATGAATAAATAAATAAATAAAAATATGCGTCTCCTTTAGTTATGATTCATAACTAACACTGCAGGGGTTTTACCTTTTTTAATTTTTTTTTTTTTACTACGATAAAATCTTCTAAAAATGTTGATTTGTTTTGAACTGTTTAGGGATATTTTCAAGCTCCTACTATATTGTTACAAGGATATTTGAAAAATATTAAAATTCCTTAGTCATAGATTTTTTTAAAGCAATTAAAGTTCAAATCTTGACAAAATACTGAAAAGTCACGAATATTAGCAAATTATTTTGAGTTAAGAATTCATAAAAATTTTTCTTTTTAAACCAAGATTTTAAAATGTTATATACGTTTCCTCATAAGTTTGTCTACCTATATCAAATTAAAAATTTCTACAAGCAAATCAAATTACATTTTTATGAGCGTTTGTAGTTCATAATTTTGCAAGATTGGATATTCACTCGAATTCTGATGTAGCGATTTTGTTATTTGGATGTAATTCAAAAACGAATAACTGTAGATACATGAAAATTACACTGAATGTTTATATTCTTGTTTCCTATTATATATACCATCAACTTTTGAAAGTTTTTTGATTCTTTTTGAGCTGTTTACGGGGCATTGTCAGTTTTTAATTTTTTTGGTTTTTTTTTTCTATAATTGTAAATAAAATGTTATTTGTCCGGTAAAAAAGCGTGAAAATTTAATGCAAGGCTCCTGATATATTACTTAAATGGAAGTCAAAAAATATTAAAAATACATAGGCACAATTTTTTTAAAAAAGCATTTAAGGTTGGCAAATTGACTAAATTTATCAAATTTAAAATTTAATAATTATTTTGTAGTTAAAAATTTACAAAATATTCAACTTTTATAGCTAAGGATTGAAAAATGTATAACAAGGTTCCACGTAAATAGGTTATATACAAATTACTTTATTCACAATAATATCAACAAATTTACTTAGCAATATCTAATGCTGACTGACAGTCTTCGCACAGAATCGTTTTTCTTAGACAATGATAATATTATATCATTGAATTCAAATTTAACACCATTACAGTGACCCACTTGTAACCTATTGTACAACAGAGTGACACCCAATTTCCCACCTTTTTTTTTTTTAATTTGAAGTTAACGCAATTATTGATTTATAATATACAATGATTAATATCATTCTTAAAATCTTTTTTTGCACTGCACAAAGTAACAATTTTTACTGCTCAATTACTTTTTACACTGCACAAAATGTGTCTCACTGCACACTAAAAAAACCTTGACTAACAGCACACAATACTGAAACTAGTAGACCGAGGTAAAGAAGTCTGAGGCATAAAAATATAGGTACATATTATAATTAAGTGAAAGGAAACATGAAGGGTGCCCACAGGAGGAGGGCTATGGCCCCTTCGCTTTTTTTTACCGATGTTTGTATATTATTATATAAATATTTTTAAAAGCTATATTTTTTCAATTATAAGGAAATCGTTTACTAAATTTCGCGTTTGTTGTGTTTCTGTAGCTGTTGGCACAAGTAGTTGTTTCTGATGAAATACATCGACAGTTAAGTGATAAGCGATAAGTGATGACATATATCGTGGCATCTGATCGTGGTCTAAAATCTGTAAATTCAGTTCATATTTTATCATTTTTTATCGTGATTTATGAATTATAATTTGTACGATCCTTAATCAATTCCTTAGCCTTTTCCATATTGACTACTATATAGTGAATATCTTCTAGTCAGGCCCTTCACATCATATTTTTGGCCCTGGCACAGTCACACAGAACTAAATCCGGGTCCCTCTTAAATAACAATTAATTTTTCGATGTGAATATTCCTTAAAAATTAGTTTTGTGTATAGACTATAGAGTATAGAAGTAGGTATAATTAAAAAATAAAATAACAACAAATTTATAGGGATCTATCCATTCTAAATTGTATTTTATTTCAGCTTCTTTTAGTTTGAAAAATTGACTTGGCGTTTGAAACTGCTTTTTCTTCTTTCAATTTCCTTTTCTGATATCCGAATTTGTGTTTATAAAAAGACATTTTGAGTCGAATAATCGAAATGAAACAACAATTGTTATAATATTTACGTTTTTACGTACGACGTGCCTATACGACAAGGGTCACCAATTAATATTTTTGGAGTGCCACATTGGGAATTTTGAAAATTTTCGGGGGCCATCAAAATGCAAAGCATTAAACATAATATCACTTATTATAATGCAACAGTAACATAGTGATAGTGGCCTAGTGGAAATAAAATAATAATTACCCGATTAAATTAATAAAAATAAAATAAAATACAAATTTATAATAATTATAATGTAAATAGAAAATTGGGTTAAAATTATCGAGAAAAATGGCGAGTCTTGCTCTCAACTAACTACATGACATTGTATGATTCGGACACTATTTATATGCAGGTTCTGAATTTTTGATTTACGAAGTTCACAAATTACTGGACATTCTTCGGCAAATGATTTATGTAAAGTCTCATAATAACGTTTAATATTGAAAACTTAAAAAAAAACAGCTACTGTCGGATGACAAACCAAACAAATACGTCATAATATGTACTATATATAATATTATGTATACTTATTATTGTCGGTTTTTGTTTTTTTTCATTATCTGCGGGCCGCCATTTGGTGACCGCTGCTATACGATATGCGATTCAGCGGTTGTAGTAAAAACTAAAATGAAACAAATTATCAGTTATTGTACCTATAAATATAAAATAATATTATTGCTTATATTTCAGATTATACATTTTGTTCGTATCATAGTTATTTGTAGACTAGCTATTATGAAATCCGTAGACGATACCACTTGTTGTATGTGCCAACTAATTAAATAATAATAATAATAATAGACATTTTAATATTCGTAATAATAGGCTAACGAAGCAAATGAGCTGAGGACGTAAGCACCGAGGTAGCAGGACAGTGCAGGTCCTCGAGTGAGGATCCAGAGAGACAAGTATTTTATAAGTTTGTTTATGTATAATGAGGTTATTGAATAGTGCGAATGGTCATCTATTATTTTGTGTACCATCGAGAGATAGGTATACGACAGTGGCGCCCAACGTGGGGTTCGAACCCACGACCCCGAGATTAAGAGTCTCGATTCAGAGGCGGCTCGATCATGCATTTTGTTGTTTCACTGAACCACCAAAACGTTTGGGGTGGGTGTCATTTTAAAAGGTAGGTATACTTGGTCCTGGTAATCAGTGTCCGGTATAGACGTATTGGTAATATAAGAATGGTTAATTTGATGGCCAATTCATTATTAGCAAGTAGCAACAAATAGATACAATCACATACAATCAACTTATGAAGTTATAAACAGCTTTATGACGAAAATATAGACACATAAAGTACCTATGAGACAAGGTAACATTATTTTGTTCTTCGAAAATTGCAATCAACTGTACACTAGAATTGTATTATAATAATATCGTTATAACTGAAATACCTACTCTCTAATGTGAAATTTGCTGAAATGTATAGTCACTTATACTGAATTTAACAACTGATGAGTCAAAGCTTAACCAATTGGCTTTTGTTTGTAAGTGTATTCTAGACGAATTTGAGGTTTTTTTTAATTTGACAAAATCATCTTTTTTACAAAACCATACATTTTTATTCTTTATAGAAATTACGAAATTTTTTTGTGAATATTCATTATCATAACTATTATTGTAAATTGTTATTTATTAATATAATATTATTTTAATATTTTGATTTATTATTACTTTTTTTTTTTTTTTAAATTCATTTTTACAAATTAGAATATTTTTTAATCTGTGCAAAGATGGTTTAGGAATACAATTAACTTAACGTGACAATAAAGTAAATTGACTTATAAGACATAATTTACTAATTAATATGGAAAAAAATGTAACTCATTATTTAAGTTAGTAAGTAACTTAACTTCTAACTTAATTTTAACTTTTTAACTTGTAAATTCCCAGCCTTAAATTAATATCAATATACCTGATTTTTACAAAAAACAACGTACAAGTTGCCAGACAAACAAACTATATAAAGACAATTTCTACACACAGAACTTCTTTGAAAAAGTTAAAAAATATTTTTTAATTCTTATATCTATTTTTATAGAGTTATTTTTTATACTTATATCTTATGTATATAGTATATTGTATGTCATTAACAATATTGATTCAATATTTTGTAATTAAAAAGAATTAATTTACCTAATTCATAAATTATTTGGAATTTTGTGTTGTGAGTTTTGATGGTATTGTTAGATGTTTCCTATAATTTTTAATACTGAAAAGTTTTTTATAATATGTTGATTTTGATAGTCAGCGTGAAATTTGTTTTAAATGTCGCCCAGTGATAATTCCTTAAAATGTCCACTGACACCATGAAGGTATTCAATTAAGGCAATGGTTGAATGAAGAGTAACTCTTAGGCCCTCTGCTATTTTTTTAGTTAAGAAGTTATCAGGCAAAATAATATTTTTAGAGACCTCCATTTCCCAAGAATCTATCCAAGTTATACCTTCTTTTAGAATCTAGAACAACTTAATTTAGTTATTTTAATATCAACTTTAAATAATATAAATTTTAAATAACAGATCTGAAATATTATTATAAATATACAATGTTTTACTCCCATCAATATCTGGGCTGCCATATTTAATCCCTTCTCCAGGATAACGTCTATTAAGGCAATCAAAAAGATTATTTAAATATAGTGAAAACATTGCAGTTGGTTAATAACACTGTCCTCAAGTTCTTCTGTTAACCTTTGTCTGTATATATTCAATCCAACATGAACTGATTTACTAAATACCCAAGACAGAATAATCATTTAATTAATATGCACTTAATATTTTATGGAATTTTAATGAGAAAATTACCTGCGTCATTAGTGAAACTCTCATTTTAGCAAAACTGCATGGTCTTATATGTGACTCGGTGAGTTTTGGGCATACTCTTGCATTACCAGGAAGTTTTTTCTCTTCTTCGTAAAGAACTTGGTAATATCTCCACCGAACTAATCCAAATTTAGTCTAAAATTATTCTTAAATTTATTTTATGCTTATTGTATATAAAAAAAAGGTTAACTAGCCAGTAGGTATAGTTGTTATACCATAAGTTATTTTGATAGAAGACGATTACAGATGCACTTAGACAAGTGAGGCATATCTGAAAGCACAAATAGTTTTCTCAAATCGTCATAAGGATTTTGAAAAAAATGTTTAACTGAACCAAGTTCTCCAGTTATTCCAAATTCCTTCCACATACGCCGATTTGGTTTAGCGCCATCACATATTATTGCCGTTACTTTAGCACCTGCCTGCTCAAGTAACATAATTGCTTGAACTACTAACTTAGCTAAAGTTACACCATTAGTAGCATCTTTAGCAGCAAAGCATCCTATTGGTTGAAAATAGTTTTCACAAAGAGATGAAAACCCAAATACCAAACCATGATTTGCCAAAGCTTCATTCTTTGTACTACTGATATCATCATCACCAAAATCTACAACTCCTTGGTATCAAAGTGTTTTAGAATCTGTTTTCAATGATTTACGAACACTTATTTCATCAAATATGAGAACACCATGCTTTTTTTGCTGTTTTTGAGTTTATCTTATTATTGAACATTTCAAAGAATGAAGGATCAAACCCAAAATCTAACTTAAATGAACTAAGATGCCTTTTGATTGCTTGAACACAAGGGAAAGGTAAAATGTCATTTTTAAGCATAAATTTGTACATTGCAGGACTATGAATATGCAAAAGCAAGCATGTAAGCAACCAGTCCTTTGAGTATCTTCTAATTGTTTACTTCTACTAGCAAAAAATAAATTATTG
The DNA here is from genome assembly GCF_019925205.1 of Metopolophium dirhodum. Lineage (NCBI taxonomy): Eukaryota > Metazoa > Arthropoda > Insecta > Hemiptera > Aphididae > Metopolophium > Metopolophium dirhodum. The sequence goes on from NC_083560.1 coordinate 6,360,215, forward strand.
TACTTACCTGATAATACACTAATGAATTTTTTTTTCATGATTAATTTTTGGGATTGTGGACACATCATCTCTTTTTTATAATTTTTGGTATACACAATATAGGGCATCTTGGAAATATTGAAGGAATTGCTCCATTTAATAATTTTGGCTTTTTTAATTTAACCTGTCAAAATATATATATAGGCAGATATATTTTTACTTTGTGATCAAAGATAATATTTTATAATGGATACTTATTTACAATAAATAAATGAAGAATATATAATTACTTAATTACTTATATTATTCATACAATTACTTATGTTATTTTGTTCTTTTTTTATGTATTCTATCTGAGTTGAATAAATTATTATTATTATATAAATAGATAATTGTATTTCCTGGAATAACTACAACTAGCTTCTTTGCAGTATCTTTTATTATTTAATATATTCATGTAAAGTATCTAGTTAATTCATTTAACATGATTTTTTAGATATTGCACAGATTGTTATTTTAAATAAAACAAATATTAAGAATATTCATTATATTATAATTAGGTTATTATTATTAAATACTGTAGTAATGTGAAAATAGGATGTGCATGCAATATATACATATTTTAGTATTTATCTCTTTTTTACTTATATATGGTTTATTATTTATATATATTGCACACACTCTCTAAATTACTACCTTCTCATATGTATATATGTGTATATGCATAAGCTCATAAGCCCATATATATATATAAGGATTTAATTATATAGTAAATTAACTTACCCTAATTTGACTGCAGATTTTCTATGTATTCGGTGAGCAAAGGAAGAAGAAATAGGTTTAAGATTAATTTACTTATCATTATTTTTATTAATCAATAATACAGTTAATACACTAGAGATATTTAAAATGTACATTTATTATTTAAGATACAAAAATATTAAACAAATATTAAATTGAACATATATTATATATCTCACTACAATATTATAATATAGGTATATTATGTTAGGGTTATGATGATGACACTCTTTTTAGAATAGTATATTTATGAAGAGTGGCTATCATTACATCCCCATACCTTTTTATGTTAAGACCTCATAATATTATAAAATAAATTTTGCATAAAATTAATAATAGAATCAAATTACATAATTTTCAGTATAAAATCTCAAAAGACCTACTCGATAGCAAACATAGTAAACTTTGATAACAGTTGACAGATGTGTGTTTCCTGTGCCTTCGAATATGTTACACAACCAACAACTTGAATTGAATATACCAATAAATAAACGTTGTAAAAAACTTTGAAAGTATTTAGTATAGTATAATGTAAGTTATAAGGTTAATATTGGTTTATGTATTAATTATCCCCAACATTTTGAAAATTATAGTTTCATGTTCTTGTAGCGAGCTGTGACTATTTACCCGATTAACCAATATATAACACTTATTTAGGCAGTGTCAAAGTGTATACGTCATCATAATTATTATATAGTACGTGCCGCGTAACATTAATAGTAATAATAATAGCGTATGCGCTGTGTGTGTAGTAGTACAACGAATATCGAGCACATGACCATGGACGGCGTGCGTCAATATATATATGACTACGTATATAAATAACTCGCATATGTCCGTATAGATCTTGTGTAGTTATGTGGAATAAGACACCACAAATGCACAACAACAACACATATATGTCAGACATCCGGCCGTGTGCAGTGTGTGACAATCCCACGGTAGGCCTAACCGCAAGATGACCATGTAAGGTTATACAGAATAAAGAAGGGACAGGGACTGACCCATCGAGGAGAGCTGATGGACAAGCGTTCATCAGACAAACAAACAACTAACTCAAGAACAGTCACTAGATAACTATAGTCACATCTCGCTAGCTTCGGTCATATAAATTGGACTTAGAGTATTTTTATATCAATCACAGTAGAATAAATTAAATAAAAGTAAATATATTATACCATAAACTCAAGATCTATATTATTACCATCATCCTTCTATTCTTTGACTGCGGCACGTTACATTCTCATCAAATTTTAACAATAGTTAATTATTTTGTTTACACTTTAGATGTTATTAAGTTAACTGACTAATTTGGGTATTTTTGAAATTTAAGCTGATTAAAATAATTAAATTAAATTTTATACATATATTACATTTTGTACAATTATATTTTACTTATCATAAAATAAATTTTAAACGACATTTTTTTCTACTGCGTTATTTTATTGTATGAAACCTTAATATTTGTCAATTATTTTACATTTTTATTTTTTAAAATTATAAAATAATCATGATCTCACAGCTGTTGATTAACAAACAACTTAGGGAATACAACATAAAACATTAAAACAACAAGTCATGATTGTACAGTATAATAACACAACAAAATTTATTTTTTAAATATTTTGAATTACTCATCAAAATATATTGTACATAATAACATACTTATTTTTATTTTGTACTACATAATTATTATCTTGAATACATATAATTAATAATATAATAATTGAACAAAACCTTGATCACAAAATATTTATATATAAAAAAAAAAGATTACAATCTTAAATAAGAAATAAGATAACACATTACCCTAGTTAAGGCAATGTTTTAAAGTTTTGATATAACTCAATAAGTAATCAATAACAATATTTAATGAAATTAAAATGTATTTTTAAACTATGTTATATAATTTTATGAGACCTCAATATTTGTAAATTATTTTACTTTCTAGTTTTGTGGTATCAATATACAAATTCAATACAAATTTAGGAAATACTCAGACTGTTGACTGATAAAAAACTAATAACTAGATATAAAACATCAAACATTAAAGCAACCAGTTTGAAGATCTCAATTACTTGGTTATGATTGTTGCACAGTATAATTACAAAAAGAAATGTATATTTTATATCTTTTCAATTTCTTATTTATAAAAATATCTTAACATGATTATTTTTATTTAATACGACATAATATTGAATACATATAATTAATAATATAATAATTGAACAAAACCTTGGTCAGAAAATATTTATATATAAAAAAAAAGATAACAATCTTAAATGAGAAATAATATAACACATTACCCTAGTTAAGGCAATGTTTAAAAGTTTTGATATAACTCAATTAGTAATCAATTACAATATTTAATGAAATTAAAATGTATTTTTAAACTATGTTATATAATTTTATGAGACCTCAATATTTGTAAATTATGTTACATTCTATTTTTGAGGTATCAATATACAAATTCAATACAAATTTAGGAAATACTCAGACTGTTGACTGATAAAAAACTAATAACTAGATATAAAACATCAAACATTAAAGCAACCAGTTTGAAGATCTCAATTACTTGGTTATGATTGTTGCACAGTATAATTACAAAAAGAAATTTATATTTTATATCTTTTCAATTTCTTATTTATAAAAAATATCTTAACATAATTATTTTTATTTAATACGACATAATATTGAATACATATAATTAATAATATAATAATTGAACAAAACCTTGGTCAGAAAATATTTATATATAAAAAAAAAGATAACAATCTTAAATGAGAAATAATATAACACATTACCCTAGTTAAGGCAATGTTTAAAAGTTTTGATATAACTCAATTAGTAATCAATTACAATATTTAATGAAATTAAAATGTATTTTTAAACTATGTTATATAATTTTATGAGACCTCAATATTTGTAAATTATGTTACATTCTATTTTTGAGGTATCAATATACAAATTCAATACAAATTTAGGAAATACTCAGACTGTTGACTGATAAAAAACTAACAACTAGATATAAAACATCAAACATTAATGCAACCAGTTTGAAGATCTCAATTACTTGGTTATGATTGTTGCACAGTATAATTACAAAAAGAAATTTATATTTTATATCTTTACAATTTCTTATTAATCAAAATATATTTATCTAACATAATTATTTTTCTTTAATACTATTAATACATATAATCAATAGTATAATAACTTCAACAAAACCTTGGTGGCAAAATATTTAATTTAAAAAAAAAAACAAAGATTAGAATCAAAAATAAGAAATAACATAACATATTACTTTAGTTACATTTGAGTAATTAGGGTAGTGATTTACAGTTTTACATAACTCAATAAGTAATTAGTTCCAATATTTTAATTGTGTAGAAACTATAATATTTCATTTCTGATTGAAAATTTAAATTTGTAATTAGCTTATATTATAATATAAATGTTGAAAAATAAAATGAAAGAAAAACAAACAAAATCTATTTTGTCTTAAATTGTATAACTTGTTACATAGTAATCATCATGTAACCTGAACATTATACAATATTTAATTATCGTCGGCATCTGAAGTTAAATCAATAGCTGAAAAATGACAAAAAAAATATATATATATTGATTTTTATCAATACCAAATAAAAAATAATATTCTAATAATCTGTTTTAAATTTGATATATTCTGAAATATATGCTTTTATGTTCTAGTATTTTCATATAAAAAAAATGCATTTTCTATACTTGTCTTATATAAGAATAACCTCAGATGGGTGGCTTTTGCTTACAGAAATTGGTAAGGCCAACGCGCAATGAACTTCACTTTATTATTTCAATTACCTAGCTAATATTTTGCTATTTTCCGGCCATGGACAATTGTCGGAAACTAAGGTTAATGATAACCGATTTAATTGAGGGTATGGTCTGATCCAGGCATATCAATTTATTTAATAAATTTATTCAAATTTCAATACTAATCAATACTTATTTAATAACTATTTGATATTCTGGGCCTGATTGAACAGAAAAAAAATCCCTGCCTGAAGTGACTCTTATATGAGAGGTTAGGTTAGGTAAGGTTAGTATAGTAAGTACAGTAACTAGTACAGTAACATACATTTTAAATTATACTGAATATTGTCATAAGTAATTTATATTATTTTAATTACAACACTTACTAGTAGAATAGTTTCCAATAAGAGGAATTTCGTCGTCAATACAATTTCTAATATAGATTGTATTCAACGAACTATATTGATATAATATTGGCAACTGTGTTTGAGCTGGCGTTTGCTCAACTTGCGTACTTGATTGAACAACATATATTATATTTTGTTCAACTTCATGTGTATTTGCTTGTTCTTCATCGTCAGATATACACTAAAAATAGATGAACAATTAGTATACAAATATATTATTTGGTGGTTAACAGGTAGGTAATTTAAGCAATTAATATTTAAATTCAGCTATGTCGTTTACGTATCCAAACGCTATGTTATCTGAATATCTATAAGCGCTATAGCGATTTAACACGTTATTATGTGGACATGTATAATTACATATTTTCGTAAATACTATATTATATCAAATTTAGAGAAACGTGTTTATAAATAAAATTTTCAAATGTAAATTAATACAATTACATAGATTAGTAATATTTTATAAAAATTAGCTCAAATATTAACTTATAAAATTACAAGAATGGAAAATAAAAATATGTTCTATACGAAATAGATAATTATTATTAAAATATTTGTGTCTAAAAGCACACTATTATTGAATAAGATTTCTAATTAAATATAAAATTATTTTAACATTAATGATTCAAATTATACACTTGTATTGTGTTATTGGTACTTAGACTATTGTCTAAGTGTAAACTATTGTAAACATAAGCTGTTCAAAGCTTGTATCGATGTATATAGTAATAAAATTGGCTAAAATTTAATATTTGGTAAATTAGTAAGTGGGCCGGGACTTTTTTATTCTCCTAGGCCGAAATCCATCCCCCTTTCCACTTCTGAGTTAACTTTTAATTTGTGTTGAAAGCTATGATAAAAAAAAAAATAACAATATATTACTTGACTACAACGACTAATGTTTATAAAGTATATCTTGTGATTATACTATATAATAATATGCTATTAAAGTAATTTATTTACAATTATTAATACAGCGTAACTAAGTTGAAATAATTTCATGAGCTAATGTTATAATTTTATATTTTAGCTAATTTTGTTGGAAAATAAAATGTTATCTTACAGGTTATTTGCGTAATTTAATTATTTTGAGCTTAAGCCAATATTTTATTTCTTATTATTTGAGTAACACGACATTTTAAAATGTTTTTCATGTGGTTTATAAGTAATCTAACCTAACCGACAGACGCTGAATGTACATTTTTATAATACTAAGCATATTAATTATACTGTGTAGTATCCGATATACATAGTAGTCCTTTTCACGAAAAATGGCCCTCAACGGTGACGTGCCTGGTGGCAGTATTTGTGAAAGCCAGTGGTTCTTAATATTGTCCGCTTGAGAGTCAGTAGCTCTACGATACAGCTGTTGTTCGACCACCTGCTATTACAGCTGCCGGTCGAATATATTGTACCAAACATTTTTTATACACCATAGTTTTTTCTTTCCATAGAATAACAAAATAAGATACTTTTTTTGCTATGGTTACACGTCACTATAGCGTCATATCGTCATATAACGTCCCATATCAATAGTGTGGTTATAGTCACTGTTTATACCACGTTAGTCTGTGTCCATACTTCGTATACGCAGTGATATTCTATTCGCGCACTTTTTATTATTTAAATACCATCGACAATAAGTTTAATTTTTTTTTTTTAAATGTCTTCACAGTGTGATACACATTCACAGACGAAAAAGGCAATTTTCAATGTGTATAAATATTTAAAAAAATTATCATTGGATATGTCTAATCCGGAGAGCTACTTTTTTTAAACAGACACAAGCAAAAACTGCTGAAGCATGTGGTGTAAGTGAGAAAACTGTGAAACGTATCACCGCGGAAGGAAACAAATCTTCATCTGGATCACAGGTTTCTTGTCCATCGTTCACTTCCCCACGAAAAACATATAAAAGGATAAAATTTGCAAGTGAAGTTGACGGTTTAGATGCGGATATTGTAAGAAGAATCGTTCATGATTTTTACGATAAACGTGAGTACCCTACCACATCAAATATTTTAGCTGAATATAAAAAAAGAACTGAGTACAAGGGTTCTAGTACTTCGATGTGGTGCATTATGAAAAATCTAAATTTTAAGTACAAAAAATGCAATGACAAAAACTTGTTAACGAAGATGCCGTGACCTTGGAGTTGGAAGAAATGTGTAAGTCATTGCGAAAAATTGCAAGAACAGGATTTTATAAAAGAAGGCTTACGTGACAAAATTTTGGAGCCAATAATAATGACCATTAACTCAGACGGACAAAGATTCCGACGATTCAGAAGATGAAATAAATTTAAATGAAAATTGTGATTTGTAAAATATTGTGTTATAATTATGTATATATTTTTTAATGTTAGATAAATAAATAAATTTTATTTGTATTTTCAAACAAATAAAAATCGTGATAATAAATTAGCATAACTGTTCATAATTTGTATTAAGAAATATTGCATTTAAATTACGGCGTAAAAAATAATCATATTTAAGATAAAATACAAATGAGTAATTAATTTAAATTTGCCACGCTTTGTTTCGCGCGTGTTTTAGAGCTCCTGGGTCAAAACGTCCACCAGGCCCGCTAATGTCGAGGGCCATTTTTCGTGAAAAGGACTGTAGTTGTTGAATTATATTACGACTCGTAACACTATTATATATCATATGATCAAACTTTTTATTATATTCTATAATATATCCGATCATATTAAGGCTGAAAATATTTTAAGTGTATTACCTGTACACTGCTATTACTATCATTGCTGTCATCTGAATCCAATATAAGTATTGGATCATCTATGATACTATGACCTCTTTGAGATGCTTCTCCATTATGAGACGGGACTTGCATCACTTCAGACATACTCGAACTTCCACTACAGCTACTCGAACTTCCACTACAGCTACTCGAACTTCCACTACAGCTATCAAGCGGTTCTAATTTAATTTTCTTCTTCTTTGCAGCATCCTTATCTGAAATTCAATATTTAATGCTTTATAAAAATTGTTTTAACAAGATCATAACCAGTGGCACAATTATTCTCTATGTGTTATTACATAGTTGAATACTTGAATTGATATTCAATTGTTTAATAACTTAATGAGTCAGTTTTTTTATATCCACTCAACAGTAAGATAAATAACAATATTTAATATTAATGAATATACAGTGTATCTTATGTCGTTGTAAATGTGATTAATGAATCAATATTATGGAATTTTAAAAGAAACAAAAAACGACAAGTTTCTGTATTCTAACCATGTAGTTGTACTAAACAGCAAAATCAATGATAATAACTATATTTTTAAATGGATTCTGTTTAGATCAGTATAGTTAGTTAGACGTATTTTAAATTTCCAAAAATATAAACCATTGATGGTGTTGGATGATTAAAGCTACAATGATATTTTTCAGACTAGTTTATAACTTTTGTAATCTTAAACAATAATCATCATTTTTTATATATCATTTAACTCTTAAACCTACGAGGTTTACTAGATAATATTATTCTTACACCTAAATTTTATGAGAGGTCAATTCAATCTAGTTTATTAAGTAACAGAGCTAGACGTGGATCTTCTGAGTGTACAAGTTGCTATCTTATGTGTTAGTAAGACAAAGAGAACGTATGCGGTTGTAGCACAGAACAAACAGAAGGGAATCATATTTCATTTAACATAGGCTCTTATGGGAGATGATAAAACCACGTCCGACATTTCTAGAATTTAAACGTGCTGCCACGTACCGGGAATTTCCCTTTTTTTCTTTATATTGTACAGCACTGTTTATTCGTTCAAATTTCTAATATATTATTATATTCAAACAATCAAACCGATTTTTACCATTTATCTAAGTACAGAATCTAAGAAAAACAAAAACTATACATATTTTATTCATCATTATTTAGTAGATGAATGAACAAAAATGCATAGGTACACAGAAGATTACAAAACAAATTACGTACACTAATTTAAAATAATCTAAGCAGTACTAATTTTATTTTATTTTTTTGGACCTTGTGTAATGAGTACACCCAATTGCTGAGAAAAATTGAAGATTTATTCTAAATAAATATACTGGTAGAAGTATGTGACATTGTTACATAACCTGTACTTTTTAAAAAATGATATCCGTATTTCATCATTGTTGTTTGACCAAAGGCTGGTACAATATGCCAACGAGCATCTACTACCCGCGGCATTTTTAACAATTAAAGACATTATTTTGGTAAATAATGTACCTATACAATACCAAAACAAATAACAGCAAATAACAACAAATAACAGCAAATACAAAAAACGTTTGGACTTAGGAGCGCAAAAAAATCGAAACGTAACCGTGATGGAGTACGAAAATCGACAGACGTGCTAGCCATGTGTTGTTGTTGTTGTTATGAGTGGAATTGCAGATTAACAGTGTAGCCACAAACCACAGAAAACTTAAAAAAAGAGAATTTCTTGGTACGTGGCAGCACGTTTAAAATCTAGAAATGTCGGACGGTTTTTCGATAAGCCTTAGGATTCCCTTCTGTTTGTTCTGTGGTTGTAGCTCCTTTTTAATCAAAGATAAAAAGTGACCACACCATATTATACTATTGTTGTGCCTGTTGGTTGACTTTTATTCCATTGGACTTTATTTCGGGAATTTGTGTTAGGTTAGACATGTATTAATCAGTTGGTTATTGATTTTTTTGAGTGAGTTTCATATAGCATATAATATAACAAATTAATGCAATAATAATAAACCATACCTGGAACTTCTTTGCAAACTGCACAACACCACTCCTGTTCATGTTTAATAGAACTGCACAACCTATGTGTTCCATTTGATCCACATGAAATGCACAGAAGAATTTCCCATGATCCGCTGTTTAGAAAATAAGAAATAATATTTATTAATGCCTCTTGAATTGTTATTTTTCATATTTCTTTTATCTTTTTTATAACTATGTTAGTCAATTTTATGATAAAAAGTTAAATATTTTTTAATAAGAATTCATTTTAATATGCCAATTTCACAAATATTTCATATTTTTTTAGGTACATAAGTATTAATTAAGGCTGTTAATTTAAAGCGGGTCATTTAATATATACATTTAACAAATATAGAGAACTCTCGGTAACTCGAAGCTCACGAAGGAAAAAAATTTGACTTACTAAAAATATTGAGTTGTCAACATCCTAATGTGTTATTGTTATTTGAAGGTGAATTTTATTTGTTACAGGTGTCGAAAAAAAAAGAGTAATCTATGCTTGAGTTACCGACAGTACACTGTACTTCCAGAAGTCCTATTTTAATTTTGAAAAAAATATTTGAATTCCCTATTTTCTTTTACAGGTTATGTAGGAAATGGATTATAGATTTTTTTTTCATTAACGCTAAAGCCCAATCGTAAATCCATTTCAATATAACCTAGAAAAGAGAATAAAAGATTTCAAAATTAAAATCGGGCTTTTGGTATTGGGTGTATTTTTCTTCTACTTTTTGAGACTTTTTTGATTGCAAAATATAGTGATATGTAACTGTAAATGTATGTTACTGATTTCCAAAAATCTTAGCCGTTATCTTTAATTATATTAAGCGTTTGGGGAACTCACTCACACTAATGATCAGTCACTACACATACAGTCACAACATCACTCACGATGGATATAGAATAATGACTAAATGGTTAAATCTCACACCTTAAAAATGGTTTGCTGTCAACAGCCTTAAGAGGATGTCAGCGCACTATTTGTTATCTCTCTCTAGCCCACGCACACCATAGACAAAATGCATTTACGCGGAATCGGTTTTTCTATGTTTTTAAGTAATCTTAAGAGTAAAATCACTCATTACATAAAATATAGAGAATAATATTTTTGAGGGAATGACATATTGATTTCTCTAAATATTGTTTCAAAACAATTTAAACATAATTTAAATTTACAACGGTTTTTTGTTTATTGTGAAAGTTGAATACTAAGTCAAATAACAAAAAAATATAAAACCGATATGTAATTCCCTATAAAATATTATTCTCTATCTTTTTTGTAATGGGTGATTTTACTCTAAAATTACTTAAAAACACAGAAAAAACAGTTCTGCAAAAATGCGTTTTGTCTATGTTGCACGTGGGTCAGAGAGAGAAAACAAATAGTGTGCTGACATCCTTTTAATGTGTATTTACAACTGTCTCTTAGTGCAAGCTCTGAAATTCATAATTTACTGTACTATTTGACATCCGGGCATATAAAAACTATTGTTGTTAATAAAAACAAATTACTTACGATGGGAGTTGAAATTTGTGTTTTTTCTCATGTGGACATAGACATATATCAATACTGCATATACTAGGTCTTTCTGTGAGCTCGGCAAAAGCATTTGGTACAGTTTCCCAAGAGGCGTCCCTGCGATTTAATTTTTTGAGAAAACTGTTTATAGTATAAAATAATTTAAAGCGTAGATTAAATAACACCGTAGATATTACAAACTATTATAAAATCCAAGTAATCAGTGATAAATCAGCAAATTATATTATATTATAGTGTTATTTAATCCATGGTATCAGTGAATGCATATTAATTTTGTACAAGACTTAAAAGTTATTAAGACCATTTATTTACAATACAATTATAGAAGGATTATCTTTTAAAATTACTTAATAGGTGATTATTAAATTGGTAACTTCTTGTTCTACATTTACTTAAAAAAAAAAAAAAAATGATTTTAACCCATAAAGCATAGTTATACAAACAAGGTAATTTGAAGTGCTTATTATTTTGAAAAACTATTTGATAAAAATTTATTAGTTTTTTTCGTGTCTTCTTTTTGAATGATGAAAGTTTAAGTTTCATATTCAGCAGCAGAATATTTATCGCAGTACTCCAAGATTTATGAAAATAAAATTTAATACAAATCATATTTGAATCTAACCCATGGACTAATATAAAAATTGAATTCTTTTCATATGAAAATTAAATGTTTTATTGTTTATAATTTGGTACTTGATAAGGGAAACTTAACACTTTTTCTTATGGTTTCATACATACATACTTATTACATTTCAATAATTGGGATAAATAAGACTCAATTTACCTTGATGGTATGTATATTCCAAGCGTTAGCATTCTGGATTTGAATTTTTCCACATCGTTGCATAATGGGCATTTAAAAAAATAGCCTGCATTTAATGCCAAATCTTGAATACATTCCCGGTGAAACCAAGCATCACGTTTGCAACACGGTGCCCAAATAGAAGTTGGTATAGGGGACGGTACAACAGCATCTTTACAAATAGCACATTGAGCAGTAGACTTTTTTAACGCAGATAAATTAACAGTTTGCGTAACACAATGCTTTTGGCAAAACGATCTAAAGATATTTGTTCCAATGAGAATGATATAGAAATAGATTAACAAATATAAAATTAATTTTACATACTTAAATGCCTGGAAATATTGATGCATGGATCCATTTTTCAATCCACAGGGAAGATGAAACACTTTTTGACATTTTTTCCCACTGCATGATATAGTAGCGCCTTTTTTGTTGCAATAAAAGCAAATCTAAGACCACAATTATCATTAAAATATATTCAAAAGCGCAAATAAGGTGGGGCTTGGGAGGCTTAGCCCTCCCTGATTGAATTGAAGGCCCCTCCCCAATATTTACTCATATATTAAATCTTGTTTTAGATTACTTTATAATGTATAGTTGACAAATTGTGCTTAACAATTGTATTAAATGTTTGAAAGTACTTTAAAATAATATTTAGATACTATATTATCATACTTATGAAAATTAATTTGTAAATAATAACTTTTAGGATTTATTCAGTGTTTGCAGGATTCCATAAGATCAGAAATGATGGTTATCAAAAATGTTTTAAAAGTTGTTGATTTGGAAATTCTGCAAAATCACCTTAATTCATTGAAAAGCCAACAAATCTTACCAAATTATTATAAACTATTTAAGGGGATCGCTCACACATATTTTTCGTACGTCTTAGACCAATAAGCGGCGGTAAATAACACATATTTCCAAATGTCCGATTTTAATTTTTAATATATGTATGAATTATTTGGCAAAATAACTACTAGGCTTTCTAGGAAGTCGATTTTCAATTTTAAAGGACCATAAAATTTGGATATTTCTTTAAAAAATCTCATGAAATAATTGCATTACATTCAAATTTATTTTGGGATTTTTGGGTTTTATGTCATAAAAGTGGTTCCAACAAAGCATAGTCTAGAAGCTTACGAATTCAACCCTTTTTTCAAAATTACAATCAAACATTAGGAAGTATGTTTAATTTACTACCGCTTTTGGTAGTTTTTATAGGTGATGCATAGAAGAATATATTTTGTTTTTCTCGATTTATTGATATGTGCGTGTGCGTGCGAGAGTGGCACACGACGGATTCCAAAACATATATACCCACACTAATGATCATTTACTTCGCACACAACCACACTACGTAATGAGACATCAAATTGCCTATACGCGACCCCTTATTAAATCACCACCACCAATTCCCTTAATATAGAAATAACTTCGCTACACATGGATGAGATCAACAATTTTTGCTACAAGAACGATTTAGTAGTATTGGGTTGATTAAAATTGAAAAAGACACGTTATCAGTATTAAATTATTTTGAACTGCAACAGGAGAATTAATTTAATATTGTAGTTACCTATTAATTAATAATAAATATATATATTATATTAAGTAATAGTTTAATTTGATGGTGGATGGAGTTTTTGTTGTTAAAATATCGAAGGGCTCAAAGGACCCCCTTAATTGTAATGTAATGTATTCCCTATTTGCGTCTATGACTAAAATACTTTTTTTTTTCAATCCGTAGATTGGTTTATTAATGAAATGTTCTTCCATCTCTCCTTCCTAGCTTTATTCAATTCTTTGTAAGTTCCTATATTTAAATCTAACATGATTTGCTTCAAATAAGACTGTTATGGCCTTTCTTCCTCTTCCTGGTTTCTCCTCAGTTTTCCTTCAACTATAGATGTCTATAATAGTACACACTGTATAATATAGAAAGAACATACTTCTTTAGTTCCTCGGGCCAGTTCAGATTTAATATCTTTCAATAAAAATCCCCAAATCCCCTGATTGTCTGCACCATTTTGAACGGCCATTGATGATAATAGCTGAAAACAAGTATATAGTTAGGTTGGTTATGTTCTACTATACTCTGTTCAGATTAAGATAGAACCGCTCGCTCTACCAAAACCCGTTTTTTTTGCGCATTCCGGACACCAGTGGGAGCATATGCACAGCGGCCAGAACCGGCGACGATGACTGTCGGCCTATCACAGAAAGGATAGCCATAGCATGGGGGGGGAGGTCAGGCACTATTAGGCGGCTCAGTATGCGCGAAGCCGGTTCAATCTTAACCTGAACTGAGTATAATAATATATTATTATTTTAGGAAATCCACTTACTATACAAAAATAATGAACGACAACATCATCTAATTGGTATAATAATCCATATAATTTTTCACTTATTTCTTTATGTCCACACAACATACATGCTTTGTTATGCATTAAATTCAGCTCTACCATCACATTTTTGCGTATGGGTTGACTAACTGTTGGCTTAGATGCAGCACCTGTTAATAAAATTATAACATTTCATTAAATTTGGATTTAAAAATGACTAATAGTTGTTAAGTTTTAGATAAGTAAATCAACATTTTCAAACAGTTAATTATGCGACTTATCAATTTAGAGTAATAATTTACTTATATATGAAAAAAAAACCACTATCTATAGGTACAATTTATTGTAGTTGCAACATTCAAATTAAATCAACTTGACCTTTTTGTTTAAAATTTTTCATTATTACATTTTTAAGTGATAGATTACATGTTATTTTAGAGCTGTGTTGTCTATGGTCATGGATACTGTTAACCAATTTTATAAAAAATTATTTTTAGAGGATACTATTTACTTCAATATTTCATTTCTGAACACCATGCACTTTAATTAAAGCTATTTTGTATACGACTAAAATCTAAGCATTGTCACAAGGTGCATTGCCCACTTATAATACAAAAAAATAGGACCACTAACTAGATTTTCTTCAATACGGTATAAAGCCAACATAAAGAGTTGAAAGATGCTACAACTTCTTACAAAAATACTATGTACACTTTGTTTTTGAAACAGCAGTTGCAATTGTCATACAGGATTTATTCTGGGTGTATAAACATCAAAGGTACAAGTTATAACTGTAAAAATACGTATCATTTTGATGCAAAGCAGGCCGGCACTATGATGCCATCATTTTTTCTTGCTTAAAATTGTTTACCAATCTTATAATAAACCAAAGTAGCTTACAACAAAACATTTACTAAGTAATACTCAGTAGGTTAGTTACTACATTTTTCAGTAGTATTAATATTTACTTAAATAAAATTAAAAATATTTTACATTCACATCTCATCAATGTATTTATTAATTTTACTAGGTACAACAATATTTTTATATTTCCTGATTTTATTGTTCACATCTTATGCAAGGTTAGTACCTACATATTTATTATTATTAAGGGGATTCGATACTGTGATTTTCTGTTTTTGTCTAACACATGCGCGCCATAGTATTTTAGATGTGTTTTTTGCCAAACATTCCAATTGATCTATTGAAGCGATAAGAATTCTGAAAACAGATTTGAATTTGTCGTCAAATCTACTTGAATTCGACTTTCCCACATTTTTGATATTATCCCCCGAATTCCAGAAAACGTCATATTCAAAAATAGTATTCAAACATTTTTGAATTTCAATTTTTGGAGAAGCCAAAATCAAAAAATCTAAATTGTGGGAAAGTCGATTTCAAGTAGACTTGACGACAAATTCAAATCTGTTTTCAGAATTCTTATCATTTCATTAGATCAATTGATATGTTTGGCAAAGAATCCGTCAAAAATCCTATGTTCCTCGTGTGTTAGACAAAAACAGAAAGTCACGGTATGGAATCCCCTTAACTAAAAGTTCTTAAAACCATTATATCTAATAGCTAATAGAAGTTCTTAGAACGAAAACTATAAACAATTTTATATAGTTATGTAATTTGAACATAAACATTATTAAGCATTCAAAATAAATCATATTTGTACTATTAGTTAAAAAAAAACCAATGTACCTATAGAAAACAATTTAAGATATTGGTTTTATTAAAATGACCCTAAAATAACATTTTTTATTGGAAAAGGCATAATACAGCTATAGTTTAAATCATGGTTTTAACTTTTAAGTAGGTATATTTGTACCAGTAGTACCTATCTACCTAATTAACTCGAAAAAAGATTAGTATGTCCTCTATAGGTACTATATTAATTAATTAAAATGTGTAGTGATAATTAAATCAAGAATTAATAATGTTCATGTAAACTTAATTTGAAGTGGTATATTAACAATTTATTAATATGGATATTCATTTTAAGCATGCCACTGTTAGTAAAAATTAAAAATATTTCATTGACTTTCTTCTTTTTATTTTTTTACATAATTACCAATATTTAATTTGGTGTTCAAATTTTAAACTAGTACAATCAAGTACTACATAGTATGGCATAGTAATAGCCAGAGCTTGTAAGTTCATGCATCTGCATGTTTTTTTTGCTACACAGGAAAACATGCTAACCGAAATACAAATCCGTTTCATAACAATAGTAATAATAATATGAAGTTTGATAGTGCATGTTTTGGGTACTAAGGCATATAGTTGATTTTTTACAGTCGTAGTGCATATTATTTCATATAAATATTTGAAAAGTTTCTTGTTTTTATTTACTTTCTCGTCAACAAAATAGTGTTTTGATTTATTTTTATTCAATATGTGTGTGTGACTACCTAGTGTCCTAGTACATACCTATTTAGATTTTATGCGTTTTACGTAGTACCGCGGAAACAATGTAATCGCTACCACTATCATCCTCCACCGTACAAAGTTTGTCGTCAAAACGAACCTGTACACGCGGGCAGCTTCTTATTAACCCGCATTTATACTTTTGTACATTGGTACAGTAATAACAGTATAGTTTTCTTGCACTCGCCAATGAGTTTACTCATATCAGTCGTATACTCGTATGAGTTCGTCCATTCAATTTCTTGTTTTAGTGTTTTCGTCTGAGGCATAGGTACCGTACACAGTATTATTCATATTTTATTAATTTAAACAATGCCGAAAGAAAAACAAACAGTTGCGGGCAGTTTACAAAATTTTGTGGCGGAATTAGTAATTTTATAAATTCATGGATTTATTCTTATTATTTTATATTTTGCTCATGATTTTTTTACACTATTCATATTTTGAGTGCATAATTTAAAAATGTTAGGGCATATAAATGCATATTTTTAACTTTTTAGTGCATATTTTGATAATTTTTAGTGCATGAATGTATGCTTATTTAGGCATTTTTTAGTGCATGAAGTTACGAGCCCTGGTAATAGCCATATACCTATTATATACTTTTAAATAATTTTAGTAATTTGACTATATTTTTTTAAAATCTAAATGGAAAATGTATAGAGGACTCTAATATCTCAAAATTTAAGTTTTGTTTTGGTTTTTTTTTGTTATTCGAATCTACTTATTCCTATCACTTATTTTGTTAAATGCATGCAATATAATTATCATCGTTTGTATTCCATAAAATATTAAACTTGTTACTAAGTTTTCTTCATTTACTACACATCATAATTTGAAATATACCAACCTACATTTCATTTTAGATAGTGCTTGCCGAGAACCTAATGCCGTTTGTTGATATGTGGAAGGTGAATATAAATATTTAAGTTTGCTTTATAACAATTTATTAAGTTTTTTATTAGGTTGTGTGTATATTTTATGCTAAATAAAGAAAATGAACATGAGTCATCATCAACTTTGAAGAAGACATCACAATCACAGGTATTAAAATATTAGTTTTAAAAAGGTACTGTTTTCCTGTCTTTCTGTTTATAATGTCTGTAGTTAGTGTTAGATGAAATATTATTTATTTACATACTTAATGCTAAAAATTGTGACTTGATCCTAATTGTTAATTTGTTGTATTATATGTTTTAGATATTTTGATTTATTAAATAAAATAAAACAATTTTTTAACAATTACAATTTAATTTTTAAATACTCATTAGTCAATACACCTAATTTATAAACTTATTATACTTATCTCTTTCATTATTCATAGATTGTGATTGTTAAAAATTACATCATTTCATTTTCTGTGTAAAAACTTGTTTTTTAATAAAATAAATAGCTATTTATAGTATGCTATAAATATGCACGCCTATGCTTTACGTTAATTACATCACCAAAAATCAAATAATGAATAATAATAATTGATAAATAGGTAATTTGTAATATTTTATAAATTAATATAGGTACCTAATGGTAACACTTGAAACTTATACCTCTCATTATATTTAAAATCAACTAACAAAAATACAGTTAACCTGCATACCTTCCTAATATATTATATAAACAGCAAGGTGGATTGATAAAGTGCAAATACTTGGCTAATTAGATTGAAAATATTACCTGAGTTAAGTTCACCACTAGATCGCGTTGACTACCCGTTAGTGCAAAATTATACAGCTTTTTATGTAGAATTTAAGCAAAGCAAAATAAATTACCACCATACTCGTTAAAATATGATACAAATAATACATTTTTAACTACAATTAAAAAAATTCTTTATTTATGAACTATCACTGCAGTCAAAATTTGCATTTTGGTTGGCTTAATTGGTGGGTAAAGCAGTCTTGTAAAAAATACTTTTAAAATTGAGTTTAAATACCTACAAAATAAAATACATCTGTTTAGGAAATATTTTAAGAACATTTAAAATAGTTTAAAGGAATAATATTTAAGAGCAAAAACAAATATTTGACATGCATTTAAATACTCTTGAGGGGCTATGGCATTGATTTAAGGAGAATCATTTAGGCAATTTCTAATCTCGTCGTCGCCACCCAAGATCTATGCGTGAGTCGTAAATGATTATTACGATGCCCCAGTTCAAAACTGCAAGAACTCAAAATATTGGTTTATTGGGTATAATGTGTTTTCTATATTGTTTCTCTATGTAACGTAATGTAAATTATAATATTGAAAAAAATTTTTATTAATCTTATCGCACAACAAATAATAATTTTCCATCATTTCCATCTGTCAACAAAAGACTATTTTCACCGCAATTAATAGAACTAAAAACCAAAGATCTTCGGTCTTCAAAATTTGAGAATTAGAAAACGGATATTGAAAATCTGGAAAGGGGAAAAAGAGTTTTAGTGAACCATAAATGGACGGAAGTTGCTAAATGTCAAAAAGAAGAGCAAGTTATGTTTGACGTGTTATGGAACAGTCTCCCCGAATGTTTCAGCCAATTAAAAATGGTCGCTTTCAGAATTTTGACCATTTTTGGATCTACTTACATTTGTGAGCAAATATATTCAAATAGGTATGAACTTTATTAAGAAATCAACTGTATGATAACAGCTTTGATGCTTATTTGAAGTTGAAAACTACAGATTACTTTCCAGAATTGAATAAGCTGTCCATAAAAATTCAGTGTCAAAAATCCCACTAATATTAGGTAGATACGGTTTTTTGTGTGTTATTGTGTTTAATTAAATAATATTATATTTGTATAAACAAGAATAATAATAATAATGAATTAATGAAATAAAGTTTTTCTATGATATTTTCTATAAATCTCGAGTTGTTGCAGTTTTGAACTGGGGCGTCGATTAGTGTGTGTGTGGCGTCCATGCGGGTCAATGTAGGAGGGCTCTCGCACGCTTATGTCAGTATGTAAAAATATGATCATGAAAAAATGTTTATTTTTCACTCAAACATACGATTCTAATTCCAACAATACGTCGCAACAATAACCTCGATTTGCATTCTGATAAAATATTCTTTTTTCCCACAACATGTAAAAGGGATCGATCAAGACACATTTTTAAAATTTTATTTTGTTAATTAAATATTTAAGTAAGAAATTCTGAATTTTTTGAAATTTCTACATTTTTATTGCAATTTAAATTAGAAAAATTAAAAATGTGGCTCGATCGTTTCCTTGTATATATTACGGACAATTTGAATATTTTTAGAATGAAAATCGTGATAATATTCGGCACGTATCGTTGGAATTAGAAACAGTAGTTTTGACAAAAAAAAGACGTGGAAGTGAGGCCCCTTAACTCAATAACTGTGCAATTATTATGAAAACTAATTTTGTAATTAATAATTACATATTGAAAATTGAAATGACATAATATTTGAATACATTATTAAAACTTTATATTACCAACCTAATTTTATACTGAAAAATGAAAATAAATAAAGATGTGTTATATTTTTATTCTGAAATAGATATTTTAATATTAATTAAACAATACTCGGTTGTTAATGAAAGATAAAATAAATAAGTGTTTCATAAATGTGCATTGGGGTATATTTTTTAGCTGGAGTAATATTTTCAATCACTGAAAAAAAAAATGATACTACTTATAACGTATGCCAAAAGTTGTAAAAATTATATAATTAGTAAATAATTTAAGAAATATACACATGTCAGGAATTTCCAAAAAGTAATATTAAAAAAAAAAATTATTACATTCAAAATGTATTTACTCAAAAAAAATATTGATATTGAAAAAATTCTAAAAAATAAACTACTTGACTTAGATGAATGTTTTTATCATCAAAATTGTTCTTTAAATCAGATTAACATATTGGCTATTTTGATTTTTTTCAGAAAGATTAAAATCAAATTTTAAATTTTTTTCTATCAATTATTAATCAACATAAAATAATGGGACAGTTAGAAAACTTATTAAAAACTTATTATACATTTTAACAATTTGTCTTTTTAAATATGTAATAAATAATAATATATTGACAATTAAACATGGCGCAGTCGGTATAAAAGAACTACGGTCAGAGTCAGAACGTGAAGTAATTAAGTATCAACAAAGAGAAGATATTAATTGACTAAAAATGAACTCGTTCAACAAACCAGGACCGTTGATATTAAACGGTAATATAAATGAACAGTTTAGAGTGTTTAAACAAGAAATAAATATTTACTTCAAAGCAACAAAGACAAATAAAGAGGAAAATGATGTACAGGTTGCCACTCTTAAATTTAATGGGAACTGATGCTTTGAAAATCTATAATACGCTAGGTATTAAAAAAGAGGAAACAGTAGAAGCAATATTAAAAAAATTTGAAGACTATTGTAGTCCAAAAAAAAATGAGGCTATGACATTCTACAAATTCTTCACGAGAAATCAACAAACAGATGAAACATTCGACTCATTCATAACAAATTTAAAAGAATTGATGAAACAATGTGATTTCAAAAGTGATGAAGATCGTATCCTGAAAAGCAGAGTAGTACTGGGCATACAAAACAAAGATGTACAAGAACGATTGCTTCGTGAAGATCTATCGTTGGAGAAAACACTTCAATATCGTCGAGCAGTGGAAGCAGCTGAACAAAATAGAAAGGAACTGGAGCAGTCAATGGAAGCAGACAAAGAGTGGCAGATGGAAGATAAAAGAAAATGTAAAGGTACATATAATAATTATAATACTGTTAAAAAAAATACTGAACCACATAATTATAAACAACATAAAAACATTAACTATAATGGGAGTAGAATACAAAAGTGATAAGAATGGCAAAGAATATAACTGTCAAAGGTGTGGTACGATACATGGTCCTAGAAGTTGCCCTGCGTATGGTAAGGAGTGTAACGCGTGTAGTCGTGTAGGACATTAAAAGCAAACACATTAAGTGAGAGAGAACCAGAAACAGGTGAGATACAGTTTACAATAGACAGTTTAAAAACTTATGTGATTGACAATATAAAAACAGTCAGCAATGAAACATGGTATAAAGACCTGAAGTTGGATAATGTAAACGTAACATTTAAAATTGATACAGGTGCTGATATCAATGAATTGCCATTACATTACTTAGATAAAAAAAAACAACAAGAAATAAAATATGTTAAGATTAAATTGTATGGGTTTGGAGGGACGTGTATAGATGCAATAGGTAAAATAAATTTAAACTGGAAAATGATGAACAAAAATTAACAAATAAATACATTCATTACATTTGTAGTTATAAAAAAAAATTGACTCCAATACCAGGTCTAAAGTCTAGTGTGGAATTAGGTCTGGTGAAAAGAGTTGACATGATAAAAAAAATAAACACTAATGAAGTATCTTAAAGGTACAAAAGATAAGTTTTATGAACAAAATAACGATATATTCACAGGCTTAGGATGTTTTCCAGATATTTGTAAGATCAAATTAAAAGAAGGGTCCATACCAAAAGCATTAACAGCGAGAAGAATACCAATTAAAATAAAAGATAAATTCAAAACTACATTGAATGTTAGAAGAAAAGGGAATTATTATACCAGTTAATGAACCAGTTGATTGGGTAAATAGGTTACAAATAGTAGAGACACCAAACGGGTCACTAAGATTGTGCATAGATCCAATACATTTAAATAAAGCTATAGGTAGTTGTATGATGCAAAATGGTAGGCCTGTTTACTTTGCATCGAGATCATTAAATAAAACAGAAATAGAGTATGCACAAATTGAGGAGTTACTATCTATTACATTTTCGTGCAACAAATTTCATAATTACATTTACGGTCATGGGGATGTAACAGTTTATACAGATCATATGACATTGACATCTATTATAAATAAGACACTAAATGCAATACAAAATAACAGAATAAAAAGACTTAGATCAGTGGTTCTCAATCTTTTTTGTACTTCAACCCAAATTTCCCTCGAAAAATCTTTCACGACCCACGTGGTTTAACTTTTCAAAAAGTAGTTATAAAAACAAAATTTGTTTTTTACTTTTATTAGGTATTTATTATTTTATAGGTTTATAATCAATATATTTTTACAAAATAATGTACTTTTAATGAGGCGTATTAATACCCGCCGTAATAAATAAATATACAAAAAATTATTATTTATTACCCACGTAATTATTGGTACTATATTACTATAACAATATAAGTATATTTAATATTAATTTAACATAAATTTCTTGGAATATATATAATTAAAAAAATTGTTCATTACCCACCAAAAATTGACTTACGAGCCACCAATGGGTCGCGACCGACGGTTTGAGAAACGCTGACTTAGATTAAAGTTAATTATTTACAATTTTACACTAAAATATATACCAGGAAAGAAAAATGTTATAGGTGATTTCTTATCGTGGTTGAACATAGAGTCATATGAAGAGGAAGACTTAACAATGAGAGATGTGATACATTCTATAGGGATGAAAAATATACAGTTTAGCAAGGATAAAATAAAAACATACCAAAGGTTAGAGAAAGAAGATGAAATTAAAGAAAAAGAACAAGAACAAGATAAGGAACAAGTAGTGAGTAAATCACAAAGGCAAAAAAGGGCTCCTGATAGATATATGGTGCACATATGTAAAAAAAAAAACTTATATAGTTCAGTACAGTACTATTATTATTATGTGTACCAGTAGATTAGAAATTTTTTTTTGTTTCTCTTAAGGATGTATTAATAAATAACAAAAAAAAAAAATGTTTTAGTTAAATATTGTAAAAAAAAGGGGGGGGGCATGTGTGGGTAATGATAATATGATAAATTGATTAGATGATGATAAATATTATATTGATTACAAAATTTGTTACAACAATAATGTGAGGTTAACCACTACAACATAAAATAATGGGACAGTTAGAAAACTTATTAAAAACTTATTATACATTTTAACAAATTGTCTTTTTCAATATGTAATAATATATTGACAATTAAACAGTTATTTCATCTGTCAGGTCTTCCTATTACACCTTTTATGCTATAATATAAAATAATAACAGTTTGTAACTGTTATTTCAGTTAATGTTTATTGCAGAAAATTCAAGTCCATTCAACAAGGTTATCATTTAATCATTTTGAAAATAATAGTACCTATAATAAGAAAATTAAAAATAACCGGACGTTATATTTATAAATTATTTGAGTGGTCTATGAATTAACATGATTATTAGGTAAATTGTATTATATTATTTGTGGTTCCTACAAAATATAATATTTCTGAATGTTGTTTGTCGGTGTAAAATATTGCCCCGACAGAAAAATGAAGGTGGGTGCAAGTGCACCCTCATGCCCATTTTCCCCAAATACTGGTTTTAATGACACAATCTATTGATGATTCTAATCCATAATTTTGTTTATCAATTTAAACAAGCTACACAGGAAAACTCAGCAACATGGGTTCTGGAATTCAGAGCGGAATTCTAAATCAACCTTCTTAACTAATTTAATCATTTATTACTCGGACTTAGTGAAATCTGTAAGTAATGGTGTCAATGCAATCTACACAGATATTAAAAAAGCATTTGATACTGTAGATAATAATATTTTAATTAATAAATTAAAGTTAATGGGGGTCAATGGCTCAATTCTTCCGTGGTTTAAATCA
The DNA here is from genome assembly GCF_019925205.1 of Metopolophium dirhodum. Taxonomy (NCBI): domain Eukaryota; kingdom Metazoa; phylum Arthropoda; class Insecta; order Hemiptera; family Aphididae; genus Metopolophium; species Metopolophium dirhodum. The sequence continues at coordinate 6,384,737 of NC_083560.1, forward strand.
TATTTATCAAAACAGAACCATAGAATAACAGCATAGTAAATGGGGAAGTAATTAGGGTCAATAACAGCTAGTTTTTCCTCAGTCCGATAATACAGTTTAAATAGGAATCGACGCCTCTATATTACTCTATGAACAGAACCCAACAAGTAAAGATAGGTAACTACGAGGGTAACTATTACTCGTCATTTATCCCCCTATTATTTAATTTATGTATCAATGATATCATTCATTGGGCATTAATTTCGTTACTGAAAATTTGTATTATTTGCTGATGATCTTAAACATTGTCTTAAATTGTATATGCCAGTTTTAACAGTAGAGTAGAGTAGTTGTACAAAATTACAACAAGATTTAAATAATTTTCAAATTTTGTGTATGAATAATGGTCTTAATATAAATATTAATAAATATTCACAAATCACGTTTACTAGACATAATAAAAACATAATTTCACAGTATTACATTAATAATTATAAACTTGATTTAGTAACTATTGTTAAAGACTTGGGTATTACTTTTTCAAAAGATCGAATGTTTACTGAACAAATTAACTTAACATTTAATAAAGCACTCAATGTTTTTGAATTTTTAAAACGTAATTGTTGGGAGTTTAACGACCTACGTGCTTACGAGTCCTTTATTTTTCAGTTATACGGTCTATCCTTGAATACGGGTCTTTGATTTGGAATCCTGATCAAAATTATCTTAATAAAAGATTAGAAAAAGTTCAGAACATTCCTACGTATGTTGGCACATAAATGTCATAGAGATGATAACTAGCAATGATAGCTACAGAATTTAACATAGAATCTTTAGAATTAATAGAAGGCAATATTCTGATTTGCGTTAGTTATATAACTTGTTAAATTCCAAAATAGACTGTCCAGAAATTCTGTCTTCGATCCCTCTTAATGTACCTAATATCACACTACGCTCCAATCCCACATTTCAGATTCCAATGCATAAACAAAACTATTGTATTTTCGCTCCGGTTAACCAGATGTTAATGTTGGAAAATAAGCTAGAAACATTTAATTTTTTTTTCAACTTACTACCTAGATGAACAATTTGTCTCAAAACATTAATATTGAATAACCAATAACATTATTCTACAATACTTACTATTAATTCATATATTGTTTGAATATATCATTGTAATTATAATCATTTTAGTGTTCCCTATAGATATGTGATGTAATAAGTTACCTATAATCTTTAACTGTTAATATTATGTATTTGTATTTACTTTATATTTACTTTATACTCTACATTTCTGTACTTATGATTGTTACTTAATTTGTTCTACTTATTATGTACTCTATGCCCTTGGGCGTTTATAATTAAAATAAAATAAAAATAAATTTATGGAACAGATTGTCAGTTTAGTCACGAAGCAATGGGAAGTTATGAAAGCTTTGGCAGCTCAAGAAGAAATTGATATTTTAGAATTTTCTTTTCTTCAGATGGGGATTTTTTGCTATTAAAAGTCATGAAGGTATCTGGTTTTACCCAAACACACAAATAAGGTGTTAGATAGTCGTTAGCTTGTTCAATAATTTTCAATTATGCTACTATTTTTACAAACATTAATATTTATTGTTAAAAGGAGTAAAAATACATGTGTGTTATTTATTTGAAAAGTATAAAATAACAGTATTTAATAATTGTTATCATGAACATACACGCAAACGCATCTAATACCAATAAGCGACCAACAACAATATACGCAACAGTTTTCTTCACGCAAGCATACATCAATATCAGAGACTCGTCGCTTATAGATTGTTTGATAATTTGTTTACACTCCCGGTGCCTGCCTACTTACCGGTAAAAAGAACCGAACAAAATAGGTTCGGGACGTTTATTTTAGTAGAACCCTGGGCCGTATACATACCTCCTGGTCCACCGCCCCTGCTACTATATTCTAGTTACCGTAACTATACCTCATAAGGTAACTATAATGATATAGTATGACTGTAATAATATACCTAACTGTTTTATACATAACAAATATTATAGTTGGAATGATAACAATAATAAGCTAAGTATTATGTTTTTCCACGACAAGACAACCATATTACGTTATATACTTAGCAACTGGCGACCGTATCGGAAAAAAAGTAGAATCGAACAGAGTCGAAGACTTGAACGTCCAAAATTCGCGAGTAGGTACGCGCCGATATTCTTGACCACTCTGGGCACGGAAAATAAAAACCCGGGCAAACGGGCGGGTGGATACTCACGTTTTCTAGTAACCGGCGCCATGGATGGATGTGATGGATATTCGTCCTCGTGTGGATACCCGTTCGTAAGCGTTTCCGCTCTGATGACGACGACGCTGAATGCCACAATAAAACGGCGGCACAGGTTGTCTGTTGACGATCGCCGGGCAATATCAGCAATGGCGGCGAAACGCGCAATAGAATGCAAACGACAAACGCGACGGGCTGCACTACAGGTTAGGTTATGGACGATGCGATTGCGCGAACAAGCGAAGCCGGACAAAGACGCCAGAAAAAGACCGGGAACGCGAACAAGAAGGTGGTGAGTGATACGGCCGTTTCGGTTATTCGATTGGGACGCGGACCATAGATTAGCACGTTAGCGGCGGCGGCGGCGACTGGCGGTTATGGCGGTTATGGCGGCGGCGGCGCGGTGGCGGGGCGTGCGGTGTGACGGCGCAGGCGTAGGTTGTCGGCCGGCCGTGCGTTGTTGTTTGAGCGGCAAACGACGGGATTTGGTCGGTGCGACTCGTCGGGTTCCACAACGTTGCCAAGTGTAACGAACCGGTCCTAGCCTGTCGACGCAGGTCGCAGTGTTGCGCCCGTTCGATACTTGTCGATAACCGCCGTTTTGACGCGATCTCATGGCGGTAAACATTCGGTGGTCTTCCCCCCCGACCTCCGCCGACCATGTCGTTTTCAACCAATTAAATATCGTAGTACGCGGTGGTCAACAGTGGTGGCGGTCTAAACAATATTTGCCGACTGCGAGCGGGACGTATTTTGCCGCCCTTTCGTATATCAAGTTTTTTTTTTTAAAACAAAATAGGTACACAAAGAAATATAAAACTGTTAATCGAATGGATCATTCTTTATTATTATAACTGAATACTATACGACACATTTCCTTGATCTACTACCATTATAATGCAATTATTGTGTAAAATTACAATACGCTAACGAATAAAGACGTGTTGACGTGTTGTTAGTTGCACTGTTGCGGTCTTCTAATAAGCAGAATAATCGTATGGTTAATGCTGTTGAAAGCTGGTCGTTTTTTCGTGCATTTAGACCAACGAGTGGAAAAAAATAATGTTAACTTCCAGAAGTCCATGTTTAATTTTGAAAAAATATTTGAATTCCTTATTCTCTTTTATAGGTTATATTATTATGTAGGTAATGGATTTTCGATTTTTTTGCTTATTAACACTAAAGTTAACGTGAATTTTGAAAAAAAGAGAAAATTTACATATTGTTACTATACTGTCTATACTAATTAAACAATACAAAAAATCCATTTCCTACATAACGCAGCAACGAGAATAAGAAATTTAATATGTTTTCAATCGTGCTTTTGGTACTGTGTGAATTTTTCTTCTGAATATTGAAACGTTTTTGATTGCAATAAATAGTGACATGCGGCGTTACTGAATTCCGAAAATCTTAATTTATCTATAATTATTTGAAGCGTTCGGAGAACTCACGCAACTTATTATCAGTCACTACACGCACATAAATCTTAGCCATTATAGTTTTATCTTTAATATTATTACATACATAAAGCGTAGTTCGGATTACTCGCGCACACTTTAATGATCTGTCACCGCACTCACATAAATCTTAGCCGTTGTTATTATTTAATTGCATAAAGTGTAGTTCGGAGGACTCGCGCACACTTATTATCAGTCACTATACACACACAGTCACACATCTGACACCTTAAAAATGGTTTGTTTCAACAGCATAACAACTAATGTGTTTATGACATTCTTTCTAAACAACAGAATCACGAAAATAAAATATGATCCACAATAACGACGTCTTATTGCCATAATATTTAGGTAGGTATAAAATGTTGTACAAATAAGCCGAGAAAAAATATGGTTCGCTAAATTATCAAAATAATTTGAGTTGACCGCGTACGCCGAAACCATTACAGTTAATACCTCTAATATTATATCAATTAGGAATATATTTTATTTTTAATTAATATATGGAGACAATAATTATTAGTGTGGTGTTACACGTAAAAGCAAGTCGTGTTACAAAATATAGTTTACAGTGATATTGTAGCGAGCTGTGACTATACATATTATATACCTATACATAGGTAATAACGTAAATATATTCAAAATATGTTATACACGCCGCGTAATATGATAATACGTAAGCGATAGTACGTACAATAGTAGTGCATAATATTATGGGTGTTATATCGATAGTAATAATTAATAATAATTGTAACAATAATATTATATTCGTCGTAACGCGTATTCGCCGAACAATAATAGTAATAATCGAAGTCGCGGATTCGCCGTAGCGCGTATCTGTCGAAATAATACTTTACCTACTCCGGCCCACGAGAAATCATTACCGTTTCACGCGTGTACACCGACGGTATTCCCCCATTTAGTGCCATTCAGTGTATGTCCAGTACGCGGGGATTCGCGGAATCGAACGCGTTTTGGTCGGGACACGGTAGGTAATGTTCTCCTCTCGTGGGCCGGTGTATGATATAGAGTGGAGCACATTATTATGTCGCGTGAAGCCGCGCACACACTGCCGTAACAAAACGGCGAACTTGTACCTACCATACTTCTGTAACAAACCGCCGATCCGCTGATTGTCGGTATTTTGCAGTGGATATTTTTAGGAACTTCCACTGGGCGACGTTAAAAAAAAAAACTCACGCAACATATTACAAGCTTATAAAAAACTTTTCGGTATTAATTATATCAATTAATAAATAATAATTTATAATAATATAGTTATTATATTGATTATTCATTGAAATTTACAGAATATTAATAATAATATTACACCAATACTATTTTTACTAGTATTTATAACCAATGGTAATACGTTATACGTATCATATTATGCAAGTATATTGGTATATTTAATTTAGGATTATTGTATTTTGTAATATACTATCATTATTGAAAAGAGGTATATTTAGTCTAAGTCCAAGTATAAAATATTAGATTTTAAATTATTTTATAATTAGGTACCGAAAGTGAAGTGACGAGAGTCGTCCTGTCGTCGTAGTATCGTATGACGTATTAGGTAACCTGGTAGGTACCTTGAAGGCTTGGACGTTTAAGGTTCTGTCAAACAGAACGCGTTATAACGCACGTTAAAGCGGTAAATGGCTTGTCGGCGTGGGGCTTTCACGCGCGTGAATAACGCCGCGTTGTAACAAATTACAAAATCACGCGACGTGAAAATAACGCTTTCCGTTTGACAGAGCCTTTAAACTGTTTAAGGGTTCAAACTGATATAATTATTTAGCTAATATCTTGTAGGAACAAGTACTAAAATAAAATCAAAAACAATCAATTTGTAGATATTTGCCGGGACGACTGACGACCAGACGAAACATGTCGCATTGTCGCGTGCGTGCTTCCTTGCATTGTAATTTGTATTATTCTATGTAATAACGGGCTACAGTAAACGGTCACATGGGTTTTTCATTCTCAATAATTATTTGTTTAACGAAATGATATACGTTATAAATAAATAATAAAATTAAACATAATAAATAATCGATAACTAAAATTATATAATAATTTCAAACATCGACATTTTTACAAAATCGTTGTCGCCCGGTAATTAAATATATCATCTACTAGGCGACAAGAAGTTTTCCCAGTATATAAGTTAAAATATCCACTGGTATTTCGGCGAAACATCAAAGGGCGATACGCGTTCACGTAGGTTAGATTAATAGACATACGACTAGGATTTCAAATAATTATTAGTATAGCCGTACAGAAATTATGATATTATATAAAATAATAATGCCAATGGACATTATTGACGCAAAGAGACATCCGGCGTGTACCGGCATTCCCACGCTACGCCTACGACCGCAAGCTGGGTATACTAAAAGTTATAACAGGGATCTGACATAGGAATGACCCGACAAGATACGCTGGTGCAGTGGCGGAACTACATAATATGATTGAAGGCGGGATTTTCCGCGGGCCTCATCGTGAAAGGGAACCTCGCAGCAAAATTATGTACTTTTTAAAAAAAATTTCGGTTCAAGTACATAAAATCATTGAATACTGAAATAATACTAAGTATACTGATGAGTGATTACAAAACGTGTATACGGATAACCCCATACATCATAGTGTTTAGTAGGTACTATTAATAATTAATGTGAATAATAATATTATACGAGTATAATAATATTGCCATGTCTTATTGCGATATGCGGGCATGCGGCGGCGATACGCGTTAACTCGGAGTGGAGCTTATAATAGCTGGTATACTAAATTATAGAAATAGATTATATTATACTACGGTCTACGGCCCAAGAAAGAAATTATTTTTTTCATTTCATTCTAACGATTTTAATATGAGAGTGGTGTTATTGGGTGTTTGGTGTCAGAGACAACGTCCAAGTTACTTAGGTTACTTTACCTAAGTAGTTTTACAATTATTTTGTATTGAAAGACAACATTAAATTGTGATTCGTATACAATCATTGCGTGGTCATTAGTGTTACGTAAATACTAGAAATTTAATATTAATTATTAAAACTAATGGTTTTGAACATATTTATATATTTCATCTACCTACATAATATATTACATTTTAAAGAAAATTAAATAACCTTATAATTTAAAATTTGATGAAAAGTAGTTAGTACAATCACGTGAGTTTGTCATATTACTTTTATTAAATAATATATCGTGAACGCGAAATCCCATATCGAGTGTTGACAATCTATTATTATTATATCGTGTTCGCAAATCGTCACGTTATATTATTATATATTTATATTGTCGTTGACGCGATTGTTACTTATTATTTTACTATACATTTTATTAATATTCTCAGTGGTGGCTTGAACATTTTTCCTTGACTCACATTTAATATTTTTATACCTTTGTCAAGCCACCACTACATATTTGATATTATTATTATGATATTATATTAACCCATACAACCGCTTTACCGCTAAATACCCATATTTATTATTGTTTTTATCTGTTGGGTCAACATTTACTTTATTGCATACAAATAAACAGTCCAATATTTAGAAATTTAAATTACAGATATAGGGCCTCCAAAAAAATTGTATCCACAGGCCCCACTCAATGAACGTAGTTCCGCCACTGCGCTGATGGACAAGCTTTCATCAGACGAGCAACCCGCCACCACCTGGACAGACGCTTAATTTTATAGTCACAACTCGCTAGCTAAAACAGTTAATTAACTGGACCTAGAATATTTCTACATAATTATTATATTCGAGTTAAGGTGGGTTCACAAATCGTCGTGTCGTGCGATTTCGTATTTTTATACCAAAATGCAATATCAATGATATGAATATTGTACCCGGTGATAACATAATATTATTATTTTATTTTAGTTATCACTTTTCCGCACATAATATTGTAACCACACGGTCAAAAGTTGAATATATTCAACTATGCGGTATCGTGTGGTAACCGTGATTATTTTACACGACACGGTGACGGTGTATTGTGAACCCGGCTTAATAAAAAATACAAAGTTTACTATCATCATCGTACTTGATTTCAAACACCTTCATCATTTCAACTAGAACGCGTCGAGCACGTTACAATATTATATAGATAACAAAATTGTAATAGTTACTATTTAATTAAATTAAAATATAACAAAGTGTAAATATTAACGATATTAATTGGACGTCAAACTCGCTGAATTGTGGTGTTAGAATAAAAACACGTAGGTACCTATCACAAAGTTAAAATATGACAATATTTTGGAGGGTAAGACGTTTTTACAAGAATTTAAATTTTTAAAAGTTAAAGGTATTTTAAAAATGTTGAAATTGTTGCTATTTCTAAACGATATAATGAACGTAACTATTGGGCATAATGGAAAAAACGCAAAGACTTGCCTCATAAATATTGTCACAATTCAATTTTATAATAGGTATTTTTACTCTAGAACCAAAATATTGAACAGTTCTACTCGGACTGCGTAAACGCGTTTTGTCTATGTCGTACGTGTGTAAGACGGAGACAACACATACGAGTGTGACGTCCATAATTATAAATAGCTTTAACTCAATTTTAATATAACAAAGTGTAATAATTTTGTAATGACATTTTTCATTTCATATAAATATTATGACAGTGTTTAAACAGATGTAACAACTATTTGTATAGGTATTGTTATATTATATTGTTATTAAATTTAAAACTATGGTAGGTACCTACTGTACCCGAGCAAAGCGATTAGCTTTTAATACGACTTAATTAATTGTCTTTTCGATATATGCATAGATTTAATATTTAACATAACAAAGTGTTAACAAAAGTTAATAATATTTAACAAAATTATAATAGTCTTAACTTAATTTTAGATTCTGAGCGAAGCGATAAATGTATTGATTTTACAATGATGTGTGTGTTTTTTTTTTATTTTTTTTTGTGTCTGTCATCACCTTTTAGGACAGTAAACGTGCTTGGATTTTCTTCAACAGTAACTTTTCTGATAGGAAAGTGAATCTAGTTGGTACTTTGGGGGCAAAAGAAAAAATGTCCCAGTAGTTTTCAAAAGCGACGTGAAAAACGAAAAAAAATTAAGGAAAAACGGGAATTTTTACGCAAAATCTGTTTTTGAGAAAATCGATTTTGTTTTTTAGTACATATAATTTTGACTGAATGTTTATATTAGCATTTTCTATGCACCATAACATTTTCCAATTATTTTGAGCTGTTTACGAACATTTTCAGTTTCCATTTTTTATAGTTTTTTTTTCTATAAATATTAATTAAATTTTATCTGTTGGGTAAAAAAGCTTGAACATTTAATAGAAGGCTCCTAGGTTATTGTTTCAAAGGCAGATGAAAAAAATTAAAAATCCTTATTCACAGTTTTTATTTATAAGGATTTAAAGTTCAAATCTTGACAAATACGGAAAAATCACGAAAATTAGCAAATTATTTTGAGTTGAGAATTCATAAAAATTGTTCATTTTAAATCTAAGATTTGAAAATGTAATACAAGATTATCCATAAGTTTGTCCACCTTTATCAAAAAAAAAAAATGTCCACAAAAAAGTCAAATTGAATATTATTATTATTATTATATTATGATATATACATATAGGTAACTAAATTTAACTATTTTTTTTTAAAATTATTTTTCATTTTAGTAATAGGTATATGTTTAATTTAATAATTATAATATTATGTACATTATTAAATGTAGAAAAATGGGTAAGAAAAATATATATTATGTTATATATAATATTAAAATAAAGTAATGTATTTTAGAGGTATTTTAACGTGTGGTGTGGGGGGCAGAGCCACTCACGGGTCTTTTTCATTTAAATTTAGGTATGTAAAACCTCTCCAAGTCAAAAACTGAAATTGCCCCTATGAGGCCATTTATTCTAAAACGAATCAAATATAACATTTTTGGGCAGTCAATATAGTACCAGTTAATAATTTGAGCAAATATTTTGAGCGCAGCAGTAAACGACTGTCATTAAGTGGTATAAGATTAAGAAATTTTAAAACGCTGTCGTATGAACAGTGGGAGGGTTTATAAACATTAAATTTGAACGAGATGAATCGTAAAAAGTTATTTTGAACCGATTTTAACAAACTGTTTTGTTTTAATGTATTATTTAACGAGACTAAAGAGCAGTTGGAACGAACGTAGATACCAATAAAGTATTTTTAGAGGAAGAGAGTTTGAAAAAGTACCTAAACTCTAAAGATACCACAAGTGCATTTAATGAAATTTAAATAATTGTGCATAGTTTATTTCTTATTATTTCTCAGTGTACCTACGGTGAAATTTAATTTGGTATCAAAAACTATTCCTAGGTCTTTAAAGTCTGAAACGAGTTCTATTTGTGAATCAGATATACATAATATTGCAATTTAATTGGATTTTTTGTTAAACTATACCACATAAACATTTACATTTATTAATATTTAAAAATAAGTGATTTAAATTAAACCGTACCCACTTGTAAATTATCAATATCGGCTTGTAAGTTTATCGCGTCTTGTGTCGTTTTTATGACCTTTACTAGTTTAGTAGTTTAGTTATTTAGTAGTTTTTTTTTAAGTGTGGCAAATTTTTTCCAATCGCCTGTTTATTTTGCTTGTAGGGTAACCTGATGCTGGTGGCGGTAACACACCTACTGATACACGCCTTCATGTAGGGTTGTTATGTTTAAAACACGAATTTAAATCATATTTTGCTTTAAATGTTTTGTTCATTGTTTAAAACGAATAAAACATTATGTTTAAAACAGAGTAAAATACTAAAATCTAAGTGAATATTATGTTTTTTTTTGGTTTGTTATTGATAGTAAATCAATGGTGGCTATAAAACAAAATTAAGGTATATCAAATTTTGAATTTAACTACCCACCCACCACCCCTGATACACAATCTAGTAACCAATAATTTATTTTTTATACTACACACCTACAAATACAAGAAAAAAAGCGGGTGAGTGGGTGTCACTCTACTGTACAGTTGGCAATAGCTGGTTACAAGTGGGTCACTGTAATAGATGGTGTTAAATTTGAATTAAATGATATAACATTATTGTATACCTAAAAAACGGTTCTGAGCGAAGACGGTCAGTCAACCTATATAAATATATTACTAAGTAGGTATATTTGATGATACCTAATATTATTTTAAATAAAGTAATGTTTTACTAATAGGCATTAGTACAGCAGTACCTAGGTTAAATTAATTTTACAACAAAATTGCATTTGAAAATATTATTGTTTTGTATAAAATATAATAATATACTCTGAAAGTGTCATCTATCCACGAAAAACATTTTTAAATTACAACAAAATAACTAAAATCGTTATTTTTGGTTTTAAAATGTAATTTCTTCCAAACTTAAAATGTCTGTAAAAATAACTGAGTATTTATTTTTATATTTTCGGTTATAGTATGAACTATTTATAAGAATCCTTGTTTTACAATTTTAATCCGTACAGCTATAAAATTTAAACATTTTATAATTTTTCAACTAAGTACAATCAATTTGAAAGTTTTCAAGATTTTGATAAATTTAAATACTTAAAAAAATCGTGCTTATGGATCTTTAATATTTATCAATTGTTATTTTAACAACTTATAAGGAATCTTGTGATACATTTTCAAGCTTTTTCACACAACGAATACATTTTTATTAAAATGTATATAATAAAAAACTAAAAAATTGAATATTTTAAGTGTCTATAAATACCTAAATACGAGTCAACATATTTTTGAAAGGTTATAATAATTATAAAATAATCATTTAACGAAAATGTCACGTACCTACTGGTTAATGGTTTTTGAATAACGACAAAATAAGAAAATTGTATGGGAATTTGTTAAATTACGGGTGAATATCCGTTGTCTAATATAAAACTCGTAAAAATTTAATTAGTCTTTCCTGTTACTGTACATTTTTTTTTGTTAAATGTAAGAATACTTTGCGGTAAATTAGAAAGTTTCAAATATTAGATATACATAGAACAGTTTGTATAAATTTCTAACTCGAATTAATTTGCCAATTTTCGTAATTTTGTTAAAATTTTAACCGCAGACGTTCTTAAAAACTATTGAGGATTTACGATCAACTTTTTTTAATATCCACTAGGTAACAAAAACGCATGATGAGAACAAATATATTACAATTTCAAGTTATTCGACTGAATGAAACATTTTTTACAGACAATAATGAATTTAAAAAATTTAAAAACTAATAAAACTCGTAATTTTCTTATGGTTATAATTTATAAATAGTTCAAAAAGCATAATATAAAACATTCTGTGAAAATTTGATGCTTCTACGGTTATTTCTTTTAAATCGATTTTTTTTGTATTGCGTAAAAATTTCAGTTTTCCTTAATTTGTTGTTTGTTTTTCCTAACTATTTCTGATTAATTTTGACCCCCCGAAGTACAGAACTATATTCATTTTCCAACCAGAAAAGATGCTTTGAAGAAAATTGAAGCATTTTTATTGTGCCTTTATTATACCTTTTAGTGATTATCGACACAAAGAAAAAAAATAGTAAAAAAAAAGAACTCATTATTCCACTTAGAATCTAAAATAAATTAAGATTTTTTTATTCAATTTACTACCTATTTTATACTATATTTACATGTAAAAATGGTCAATCAGACATAACTTTGTATTTTTAAATTCAAATAGGTATTCGTAGTTTATATACTTCGTACTCAATATAATAACTAATAAGTAATAATTACATCGATTAACGATAGCACGATAACCAATAACTAATAATATTTTAGTGATTATTTTTTTTTTCAGTCAATACTGAACTATATTGTATAACTACCTACTGTATAGCCACAGAACTTTACTTTAAATTTTTTTATTACTGCGCCCATAAAGTAGCATCTCAATTACTGCTTCAGTTTCGTTCTAAGTAGATTGTAAGGTTTTGATTAATTTATATAGTCCTACGGTATACAATAATACAATTAATAATTTAAATAATGATAAATAATAATATCCATTTCAGACAAACCCAGATGTGGCGATATTAATCTATTTAATTTTCTATGCCAGGATTCTGCCGTATTTGTCGTCCTGGGCAATCCTGATGATAACCTTTCAGCTACAGACCATAATTCTGGAGGGAAAAGTGGAGGCGTGTAAACTGGTTCTCTTCTTGATCTTCCTCTTGTTTTCATAACTTGTCTACCAATTATATATGAATGTTCAAAGTACTTTAATAGACTAACCTACTACGATATACCTACTACGATATATCTACATACGGGCTAGGTACATCTATAAAAATATTAGATAAAGTAATCGAAAACCTAATCATTATCATTACTTTGATCAAAAAAACCCATTCGACCACAAAATATTTCGACTATTTTAATAAAATATTGGACCATCTGTTTTTCGACCGCATGACGATCCGATCACATGACATTTCGATCACTTTTTTTTCGATAACTAAACCTTCGACCAAATAATGGCCTTCGACCAAACGACTCGCACCGAATATAATTGTACTGTTTAGTAGTTTATTTGAAACATTGAAACAATGTCTACATCCAATATTCCAATATACCTATTTACTATTTAGTATTTACTACCTAGTATTTCTATTCGTATTTAATTATATTACACTAATTATAGCCACCGGTTGGATTATTAAATATATTGTTTTTATTAATTTAGGGTCATTAGTCATTACCCACTGTACACACCGTGGTCCATGACCATTGACCACCCACCCAACTATAAGACGTATCGACGGATACACCTTGAGTATAGGATAGCCGCCGCTGTAATAAATAATAATAGACATCCTTCAGAAAAAAAGTTATAAATAAAAGTATTAAATAATTATATCTACTAGGTACCATCCTTAATTTAAATTTGTTTTAAATTTTATTGAATAAATTATCAAATTTAAAATGTTTTTACTGGAAACTTGAAACTTTTTTAGTATATTATTATATTTTATTGATATTGGTACTTATGTTGAATCTATTTCTTTTCTTACCAAGTTTTTCATTCTCTGAATCAATTTTCTCCTGCAAGTCAGATTGTTATGAACACGGATTTTTCTTGGTGCCATACTTACAGGCGCGGACTAAAATTAAGATATTTTGCTACTGCACATCTAATTTCACACCAAAATATTATTTTTAAAAATGAACATAGACCTAGTATTGCACATACCACACATTATAACTTCATTGCATAGTGGTTTTTGCTATTTATTAATAATTAGTAATAATATATACAATCTAAAACAATCTTCTATAAAAGTCCATGCTACCTATATGGCTATATGACTAAACATTTTAAAGTTAAAAACGAAATAGTTTAGGTTATAGTTTATACTTATTATATTATTATAATCCACCCAAAATATGGTGTAGTCGGTATTATTTTTGCTGTTAAGGATTTTAAACAAATACATGTAGATTATTTATAAAATATTAATATATTGTATTTTGTTTTAAAAAAATATTGAATATAAGTTAAAAACGTAAATAAGTACCAAGTTACAACTAACTTTCAATCAAAGTTGTACAATATTATAGATTAATAGTAATCATAAGTTGGTAACAATCTGCTGTTCATAAGGTGTGTATAGTCTTTAAATATATAATAAATAATATTAGGCAAATATATTTTAGGGCAAGGGATGCTGTAGCATCCCAGCATCCCATCCACGCCTGCATATTTTTATTAATGTAATATTGTAGATAGATACAAAAAAATAAAATTCGATCCCATACAAGTAATTCTGCAAACACTGATCAAATACTAAAATCGAATATGAACTACAACTACTACATAACACTTGAACAGTTAACAACTAAAATACAAGTAACGTTTTAATTTCAGCACGCGGATGTTCAGATATTGTCCTAATACAGTAGTCAGTAATAATACTATTGTAATAATAGTAGAGGTAATAATATTATATATTATTTTAGTATACTTTTGTGTGTTATTGGAATTTAAACATTAATTAGTATACGCCATGCGGGCTGCCCTCTTGCTACTAGGATTAGGTAGTTTCATAAGAGGGGATTTGAGTATTTGATATTTATTAATTCATAATAAGCTTTTATTATTTTCTAATATTTAACAAATAAGTGTTTTGGGCGAATGAATACTATCACGTGGATAATTGAAATAAAATCTCCAAATATTTATAGTAAATAGAAGAAAACTTTATCTGTGTTTAAGCGTTTTAATTATTCGAAAACACATTTCGTTCTTTTTTTATGTGTAGGTAAAAACTCAATACTTTTAAAACGTATCAAAAACAAATTATTGGATTTATTAAAAAAATCGGAATGCTTAAGCATAGATAATCTATTTAATAATATCTTTTTTATTTGTCAATATAAATTTGGAGAATTTAATATCATTACAGACTTTACAGTATTAGAACTCGTGAACCTTTTTTTTTGCTCTCATAATTCGGGTGGGTAGCTTCCTCTTAATCGTTAATATACACATAATATAATCAAATACTATAGATTAGAATAAGGGAAGCTCTTAGATTTGCTAGGGGACACTGTAACGCTCCATATTATAGTAGGTTGCCTATATAAGCCCCTTAATTTTTCTTTTTTAGACACTGATAACTATTAACTGATAAGTTATTAGTACAAAAGAACAACTACTTAGCTTTTTTCTAATTTTTAAATTAAGTCCAATAGTCCATTAGCCTTTGGGTACTTAATATTATAGTGTTTTTAGTGTTAAAATATAAAAATATATACATAGTTTATAATAAAACGTGCAACACATCATTACCATTTACCTGTATCAAGTGTATGGCTGTATGGATTATGGACACTGGATTACTAAAACAAGGTTTATTTCATAGAGTAATACTTGATGGTTAGCTTATTGTTATTACAATAATTTGATACAGTTCTACACGGTTATACGGGTCTTAAGTTTTAAACATTTTAATGATTTCGATAGTTGTGAAAAAATAATTATATAATTATCACAAAATATTGATTATACTAACTAAAAAATATGTACAGTGAGAAATGTGTGACATAAAGATTAATACAAAATATTATTAAAACAATATAAAAAATGTAGGTACCTACTAAATATTTGCACCATCATTACAAGTCATAATATTATGTACAATGTACAAATACAAAATAATAAAAGAAATAGAACTTAGGTATGAGAACATTATAAAATATGTATGAACAATATTTTTATATTTATGATATAATATGTTAAATTAATAATTAGGTTTATAATATAATACAATATAGGTAAAATATGGCGCCAAATTATTTGTATTAGTTAACGAGTACATAAAAGTGATAAGGAGAAAGGGGCTGAATAGGCAATCACATACATTTTGGAGCGCTATGACGCCAGCAGGTTTCTACAGACCTTCTCGTATTCTAATCTATAGTATTTGATATAATGTCCACGTAAAACATCTATTCAGAAAATATTTAAAATACATTTCAAATACTTTTAAGATTTAAAATAAGTAATAAATAAACAGTGAAACATATTATACTAGTACACGGCATATTGGCATATAAGTAAATTAAATATTAAACTAAAGTTAAGTAATAGGAAATACTCTTCCTGTAATTGTTTTCAACTAATAATCATATTAATTTGCACAAATAAATATATTTATTCAAATATTTAGTTATCATTGGCAAATATTTTGGTCAAAACATAAAAAAAACTATTATAAAATCAACAATAATTTTTAAATATTTTAATTCCAATTATAAATTAGGTATATTAAATGCTGCGTGATATTTTATTTTGTAGTAAAACTATCACTTATTAAACTTCTTTGTATACATAAGTAGGTATACTAACAGTTTAATACCACATTATCTGTGACCCTTGGGTCAACCCAGTCGTTTTAATATCACTAGTATATGTGTACATAGTACATAGTATATGTATTTTTTTATTTGAATAAAAATATTTCAAAAATCAATTAAAACATTGTCGTCCAAAACTGACAATATATAACCCAATTATACATATTTTATTACGGCAGGAAAAAAAACAATAAAATACAATGAACAATTTGTTAATGCAATAAAATAATATAACTCAAATATAGGTACCTAGTGATTGTTAGTTTTACAAATTTAAGTAAAATTGTCATTTTTTTAAATAGATTTATATAATATAAAATATACTATGTAAAATTATGGGTACCTACCTATTATCTATTTGTTGTTTGAATAATTATCATATAATTACAGTGTTATAGAGTGTACTAATGAAATAAAACATATTTTATATCATAAAATAACATTAACATAAATGTAAATGTAAGCCTTTTACATTTTGTTATTATATTAAATTAAATAATTGACAAATATTCAGTGGATTGATAACCGGCGGAATCAATTTGTAAAAAACAGTTGATACGCATCGCAATCGATAGATTTCTTACAGATAAAAAGATAATGACCTGTGCATCATAATTTACATAAACAATTAATTATTTGAAATAAAAATATGCTTCTAACTTCCGATACTAAAATTACTAAAGACTTGAAATAGGTCCATAGTAAAATCTACCCCAACTGAAATTGTACACCTGCAGTACGATCAATTTCCGACTTCACCCCCCTAGTTCCGCCTCTGACGGCCACACACTGCTGCGGTATCGTTGGCGTTGCGGTGAGTGGTGGAGGTAAAACAGAACAAGTGCATTCTATTATTTCTATACTTCTGTGAGTGTCCACACACAGCAGCAATAAAACGGTCGCATCTTGTAAAATATCACGATAATTTCAAAAACCAGCCCCGCACGATTTTTACCACCAGCGGTATTTTATTTTATATGTATTTATTTAATATATCGATCGATATACTTACATTTTTATTTGTTTTTAACATACGAGCATATAATATATTTATTTTGAAAATATTTGCATGTTATAATATTACACGATAATATTAAATATATTTTACTCGACCGTCAAGTGTAAAAAAACGAGTAGTAGTATATAGTACCTATATATACAGTATACCTACGTGCAGCGGGCTGGCATTGGAATGTGCAGCTGGCAGCTGTTTCAGCAGCGTCCATTGTTACCAAAAAAAAGGACGTGCCAGCCCTTAAATCAATATATATACAGGGTGTAACAGGTACATCTGATAGATGAAATAACTTTTGCTCTAATTTTTGGGGATTTTCTAACATGAGTATATATCTAAAATTATTTACTAATCATATAATTTTAACAAATTTTTTCAAACGTTTAAATAGCATCATTTTTTTTTTTTGTCAGGTCTTCCTGTTACACTGTATATATGTACAACTTGTTACCCCCACAACCACCCAGTTAACCACCTGTGTCTAGACGACAGTAATATTTACAAAGTAATGAAAATATCTAAAACCAATTGATAAGCTAAATAAAATGCATGTTATTCTTTTCGCATTATACCTATGGCGAGTTATTTGTATTAACACCCTGTGGAGCCCGTATTTCAAATTTTCCGCGATTCTATAAAATTTGTAAATTATATTTTATATTTTATTTGTTACCTTAGTTATAATACTTATCCGCTTATCTACTACCCAATACCTACTTAGGGTAGGTTGATATGGTGTGTTATATCAACAAAAATGTATAAAGTTAAAACAACAAAATTTTTAATACATCCGGTGATTTGATTTTAAAAATTTAAAGATGTTTAAATGCATAAACAAGTTTACTTTGCATCGGTTGGAGCACTTTTTAAATTTTTAGTATAATACTTGACGATAATAAACTTTAAAATGTTATAAATTTGTCAATTTTCAATATTAAATATATTTAAAAAATTAAAAAATATATATTATAGGTACTCCTACGAAATGCGAATTAATATCCCCGGTGAAAAAAATCCCCAGACTACAATATTACTCACAACCACATACAAATAGTTGAACAAGTATTTTTTAAACGTTAATTAGTATCTATAACCATCATTTACCATATTATTAATATTTAATTACAAATCCGTATATTATATTATATTATACTATATAATATCATTCAAAAAATGTATATATAGTAATAATAGAATATTAATGATATTATAAATAATATTTTGTTTTAAATTACGATAATATATTATGTGCAATTCAACTTAACTACAAAAATTTGCAAATTATAATGTACCTTCCTACTCATGTCTCACCATCACAAGTATAGCATAATATAAAAATATTCCTAATGATCGATACGTCAAATAATACAGTTAAAAACGTAGTACCTATACAAAAATATTATACAAAATATAGGTAATAATAATAATAGTTATCAAACAATAATTTATTGAATGTAGACACGAGGCATCTACTTACAGTAAAAACAACATATACAAATATTTCGGGTGACCGATGCGTCAAATTCTACAATTAAAAACAAGGAACGGAAAAAAAATCTCGGGGCAAAAATGTTCATAAAACTAATGAAATATACAATTTGGAACATTTAAAATACAACTTAGTATTAGTTTTGTGTGAAAGATACGTTACTAAAATGATAGAATCTACTAATCATGTATTATATCTAATATACGTAAGTTTGGCGTGGAAAACAGTAAATAAAATTAGGAATAATTTTATTATTCTTAGCTATATTATTTTTGTTTAATATCTGTTTTGTATTTATTAAATTAATTTTTTAAAGTTACATCGATAACAATTTGTACAACTAGGATTTTATAATTATGTAATATTTTTTTTTCCTATTCTGTATAATTAATGTTCCTGACAAGTCATCTAACTTAATATTATTAACTAAGATTCAATGAGATATTTTTTTTTATAATTTTATAATTTTTAGCTATTATTTTTGTTTTATCTATTTTGTATTTAGTAGTTACCTATTATATGATTGCATAATTATTAGATATTATTTTTAGAAAACAGACATTTTACCCACAAAACTTTTTTCCCCGAAACTTTTTTTCCCATCATTGTTAAAAACAGAGTACCTATACAAAAATATTATACAAAATACTGGTAATAATAATAATAATTATCAAACAATATTTTATTGAATGTAGGCACGAGGCACCTACTTACAGTAAAAACAGCAGATAAATATATTTCGAGTGATCGATACGCCAAATAATACAGTTCAAAACATAGTAGGTATACAAAATTATTATACAAAATTGAAAATATAGGTGGTAATAATAATTACAATTGTAAACATAATAAAATAATTATCAAACAATAATTTATTGAATGTAGTCACCTACTCACAGTAAAAACATAACATATAAAAATATTATTTATATATTACCATTAAT
Source organism: Metopolophium dirhodum (assembly GCF_019925205.1). Lineage (NCBI taxonomy): Eukaryota > Metazoa > Arthropoda > Insecta > Hemiptera > Aphididae > Metopolophium > Metopolophium dirhodum. Next base: position 6,404,784 of record NC_083560.1, read on the forward strand.
ATTCTATTATCACTAAATATCATTTTTTTGAATGATATAATATGGTATAATACGTATAATATAATAATAGTATTTGTAATTAAATATTAATAATGTGGTAATTATAGATACTAATTAACGTTCAAAAAATATTTGTGCTACCATTTGCATGTGGTTGTGAGAAATATTGTAGTCTAGGTATTTTTTTTCCTTGGTCGGGGATTTTTTTTTCTGGGGGTTTTTATTCCGATTACCACTCCCACTGACGTAAAGGAGACCTACTGAACAATTCCAATATTTTTATATTTTTAAAATCCTACAACTATAAGTAGGTACTTTAATTTTTGTCAGACGTTTAAGTCGTTTTGACGAAAAATCGATAGGGAATGCAACGGCTTTAGGTGTTTTTGGGGAGTTATACATACTATTGAGCTAGTTATGTTAAATACTGGCATACCCAGCGAAAAAAGTCTGCGCACGCCTATGTAGTAGTCACTACTAATGAATAATAAATATTAATAATAGCCTAATTATACCTCCATGTCGTGCACAAGCGTTGTCTTATCGGACAACAAAAAAATATAATAAATGCTTATTAATTTAAAAATTTTATATATTAAATTATTAAAATATATAATAATATGATAATATTTTTGTCCTGTATTTTATTTTTCTAAATATGATCATCCCATAGTAGTGTAGTGTACAGTTGTATACGTGGTCGGTCCGGCACTGGAATGTGCAGCTGGCAGTTGGTTTCGGCAGCGTCTATTGTTACCAAAGAAAAGGACGTTTAATCCTTAAATTCAATATATATATATATATATCATATACAACATTTTACCCCACGACTACCCAGTTAGCCATCTGGCATCCAGATGACAGTAATATGTACAATGTACATAATACATCCTGCACAAAACGAATGTATTCTTATTATCGTTATTATATATTATTGTAATTTTGTACGGTTAAAATTCGTACACCGCAATTGCGATTGGATATAATATATATTATATAAAACCATCTTGTAGATAATTTTGTCCTCTACAATTTTTGCTTAAAACTTTTTTTTGTACAACAAGCATAAAGCGAGATATTAACGCAAAGGCTACTTGTTCTTAGCGAAAAAATCATATTTCATTAAAAGTGTACAGTTTGTTGGCCTTGAACGCAAAAACTATAAATTTTACGTGAAAATATCACAAAACCTTTTTTATAGGTAATTACTTCCTCTACAATTTGTAGTTAAAATTTTTTATTGTACAACAAATAAAAATCGAGATATTAAAAAAAGGCAAATTACGTGAGCTTTGATCACGAATAACCTTTATTGCGTGCATGATATCGAGATCGACTTTTTACACGTTGTTTACAACGATATCTATAAATATCAATAAAATTGTATTTCTGGGTAAAAAAGCGTGACAATTTAATGCAAAGCTCCTGATATATCGTTACACTAGCAGTTGAAAAATATTAAAAATACATTGGCACAATTTTTTTTTATAAGCATTTAAAGTTCGAATTTTGACAAAATTATCAAATTTAAAATGTATTAATTATTTTGTAGTTAAAAATGTATAAAATGTTCAACTTTTATAGCTAGGGATTGAAAATTTGAGACAAGGCCACATGTAAATAGGTTATATATAAATTACTTTATTCATCTTAATATCATCAAATATACTTACTACTTAGTAATATCATAGGCTGACTGACCGTTATCGCTCAGAATCGTTTTTCTTATACAATGATATTATATCGTTTAATTCAAATTTAACACCATTCATTACAGTGACCCACTTGTAACATACTGTACAGCAGAGCGGCATCCACTTACCCACCTTTTTTAATCTTAAAATTACTCATATTATTTGTATCTGTTTAACTTATTATATTGTATTGTAAAATAAACACGAATATTAAAATAATTAAAATAATATTATAATCCGCATATTAATGTTATGAGCATTCCGGTTCGTAAAATTTTCCATTTCGAGCACTGATTATATAAACACAGTGGTATTTTATGCAGTGGTAAAGCATTATAGGAGACAATGAGGCCAAGTCTACCAACTTAGAAAACGAACGAATGATTTTAAATTTATATCATAGTATCATGTAGTTGCGGCTTGTGGATACTAGCTTTGTCGACGTGACAATCGCACCCCAGGCCCTAGGGTTTAATTGAAGAAATTAAAAAGATTAATTTTATACTTAAATTTTAATGAAAATGAATTTTTATTTAAACAGCAATTTTTTAATAGCATTTTTAATACATTTGGTCGAGTGCGAACATTGTATTGTTTCTCTCGTGTCTAAATAAATATTTGTTATGGTTAGGTTAGGTTATTCACGGTATCTCTTAAATACTAGGTGCGTATGGAGGTACGATAAAAAATCGTCGTCCTAGCTGTTAGTAGGTCAGTAGGTACATAATAAGCGAAGACGACAAAACGTGTGCGTACCTACCTGCGATCTTAGGTACAAATATACAGTCCATTATGCGTTTTATCCATTATACGGTAAAATATTAGTATTTAGTATAGTAGGTAGTTCATTATTAAAATTAACTAAGTAAATGCAAGTCGGTCGCTTTTGTCGCTATGGTCGATTTAAAAATATTTTAATTTTAATATTATAATTGTTAAAATGTATATTATTTCGATACTGGTATACTAAATTACACCTTAAGACATAATATTATAGATTTATTCTCTACTGCAGCCAGCGACAATTCGACACTTCACACATATAATTATTAAAGTTTTATAGTAATATTATGTGAGGTATGTGTTATTTTATTACATTTAATTTGTTATACCTATAATTAATTAGGGATTATGGATATCATATTAAATCGTGACGTATCATATTATACAATTTTTTTTTTTTTTTAATTTACAGTTTAGAATACACTTAGTTTGTCATAATAGTATAAAGTAAGTTTCATTTAAATAAAAACATTTCAAAAAACAATTCAAACATTGTCGTATATAACGGGTGATATATTTTAATAAAATAATATAACTCAAATATCAAGTGATTATTATTTTTACAAAATGAAGTAAAATTGTTATATTTTTAAATAGAGTTATTTAATATAATATTCAAAGTGTGGTAAAAAAAAATTTTGAGTAATAAAAATATAATATGATGTGGTAAGTATTTAAAATAGTGCAGGTTTGAATAGCCTGTCTTATATAAGAGAATCTATTGTTTTTTTTATTTATATAATCGTCAAAAATGTTTGTTATATGTATATTTTTTTTTCCATAATATTAGTTTTTGCTGATTTTATTATTGTTTAGCCCTCTTATTATTATAAAAGAATCAGTTTGTATTTTTAAATTTTGTTACGAGTTAACTACAGACTACAGTAAGTTATAGTATGTTCCTACTAATGAGATGTAATATATTTTTTATCGTAAAATAGCACTAACATGTGATTGTTATTTTTACAAATTTTAGTAAAATTGTCATTTTTTTTAAACAGATTTATATTATATAAAAATATTAAAATATACTATGTAAAATTTTGGGTACCTATTATCTATTTGTTATTTTAATAATTATCATAAAATTACAGTGTTATAGGGTGTACTAATAAAACATATTTTATATCATAAAATAACATTAACATAAATGTAATCATAAGCCGTCTACATTTTGTTATTATTAAAATAAACAATGTACAAATATTCAGCGTATTGATAGTCGGCGCCCCTCGGAATCAATATATAAAAAAGTTCTGCGAAATTGATAGCCGGCGGAATCGATAGATTTTTCACAGGTAAAAAGGTAATTTCTGCGCAGTCGATATACGCCTTTGCGCGTTGCCCCTTTATACCTTGGTATATATCATAATGGGCGTAACCGTTTTCCGTCAAAATGACCCTCATCTGTTATCATCATAACCGTTTTCCGCCAAAGGTTATATTCGGATTCTGAATCTTATATTTTTTTGTTGTCCGATAAGACAACGCTTGTGCACGACATGGAGGTATAATTAGGCTATTATTAATATTTATTATTCATTAGTAGTGACTACTACATAGGCGTGCGCAGACTTTTTTCGCTGGGTATGCCAGTATTTAACATAACTAGCTCAATAGTATGTATAACTCCCCAAAAACACCTAAGGGCGTTGCATTCCCTATCGATTTTTCGTCAAAACGACTTAAACGTCTGACAAAAATTAAGGTACCTACTTATAGTTGTAGGATTTTAAAAATATAAAAATATTGGAATTGTTCAGTAGGTCTCCTTTACGTCAGTGGGAGTGGTAATCGGAATAAAAAACCCCCAGAAAAAAAATCCCCGACCAAGGAAAAAAAATACCTGGACTACAATATTTCTCACAACCACATGCAAATGGTAGCACAAATATTTTTTGAACGTTAATTAGTATCTATAATTACCACATTATTAATATTTAATTACAAATACTATTATTATATTATACGTATTATACCATATTATAACATTCAAAAAAATGATATTTAGTGATAATAGAATATTAATGATAATATATAAATAATATTTTTATATGTTATGTTTTTACTGTGAGTAGGTGACATTTAATAAATTATTCTAATTATTATCTATTTCTAATAGAAAAAAGGTGGGTAAGAGGAGGATTTCGCTCTGCTGTACAGTAGGTTACAAAATAATTATTACATTTTAAATTTGATACATTTTGTCAAAATTTGAACTTTAAATGCTTATTAAAAAAAATTTTGCCTATGTAATTTTAATATTTTTGCTAATAGACTGCTATTATTATTAACTGCTATTAGAACGATATATCAGGAGCCTTATATTTAATTTTCACGCTTTTTACCCAACAAATAAAATTTTATTGATATTTATAAAAAAAAAACTAAAAAAATTGAAAACTGACAATGTCCGTAAACAGCTCAAAAAGAGTCAAAATATTTTCAAAATTTTCTGGTGTATAGAAAATGCTAATATAAACATTCAGTGAAATTTTCAAGTATCTACAGTCATTCGTTTTTTTATTCACAATAAAATAAGAAAATTGATACATGAGAAATCGAGTGAATATCAAATGTTGTAAAAATATAAATTTCAGACGCTCATAAAAATGTAATTATAATAATATACCTACCTACATATTTTTTATTATTATTTATTACAATTGTCTATCATTATTTTTTAACATAATACTGGCAATTGCAGTTTTTATGATTTGTTCGAACAATTATTAATTTTATTTTTCATATGCCAAAAAAAATAAAAATTTAAAAATAAAAATAATAATTGTTCGAACAAATCATATAATAAGGGTGATTATTAATATAAAATTATGATTTTTTGTTTAATAATATTCTGTATATTATATTAATTGTATAGTGTACTGTTATTTGATTTTCTTCACTGATGTTACTGATTAAAGATTACACTGAGTTTACGTCATGATTACATGAAAGTAGTATGATTATGTATGTTCTGGAGCACCTCCCCCTTAAATTTTACATGTAAAAGCATAGGCACCTCTGTATAGGCAATTCAAAGTACACGCACCTCCCAAACTTGTATTAATTAGTCAATATAGGCAACCTGCAACACATATAAACTCGTCACTCGCCACCCGATCCGACACGTGACCGACATATATTTTACGACTTCCCCTTCAATTACATTGCCTCCCCTTTTATTTACACTTTAAACAATTTATATGATATTCAGATGTACATTTGTATCGACTATATCGAACACTTATCCGACATATATTTTACCCCTTCCCCTTCAAATACATTACCTTCTCTTAAAAAAAATATGTATAATATTCAGATGTACATTTGTATCGACTATATCGAACACTTGTCTAACATATATTTTACCCCTTCCCCTTCAAATACATTACCTCCCCTTAAAAAAAAAATGTATAATATTCTGATGTACATTTGTATCGACTATATCGAACACTTGTCTAACATATATTTTACCCCCTTCCCCTTCAAATACAACACCTCCCCTTAAAAAAAAATATGTATAATATTCAGATGTACATTTGTATCGACTATATCGAACACTTATCCGACATATATTTTACCCCTTCCCCTTCAAATACATTACCTCCCCTTAAAAAAAATATGTATAAAATATTCTGATGTACCTACATTTGTATCATACATACACATACAAACTATAATATACTATTAAACACCATACAGTACTCATCAGTTTTCATTCTTAACTTATATAATAATATACACAAACACACATACACATACATACATACATACATACATACATACATACATACATACATACATACATACATACGAACATACATTATGCTCATAATATAATATAAGGTACCTACAACATCACACATACCTATTTACAAATATTAACCATAATATTATATACTTATTACTTATACGTATCAATAAAACGCATAGGTATATTTATACATATAAATATGATATAACCATACACATACAGTAATACATAAACACCATACAGTACTTATCAGTTTTCATTCTGAACTTATATAATAATATTTACAACACACACACAAGCTCAACATATATATTATATACCTTATCATACATACACGCATGCATGCATAGATACATACTTTCATATCACATCACACACACACACACAGACACACACGATCCCAGTATACCATATAGTATACAAACAAGCCGCCCAGTCCTTGGTTATACATGGGAATAAATCTCAAACACACACACACACACACACACACACACACACACACACAAACACACAGACATAAACTTGTAAAAATATTTATTTTCAAAATATACACGTCGGAATATGATAGGTACATTCGCTTGCATTCACACATTCCTCTCCCCTACAACATACAGAAATATTAATTATAATATATATATATGTCAATCGTTTAATCGTTTACAGATTATGATGAGTTTCATTCACACATTTCTCTAGCACAACACACATACACTATTATACCCATAGGATAGTTCATACATATTTAGATACTTACATAGTCGCATATTATATACATACATACACACATTCATCAGGTATCACAAACACCCAAACATATTATAAAATTAAAGTATAATATGCAGTATTCATATATATTTAGTTTATGTACATATATTCACACATACAACATCACAAACACACACACAACCAAACATATTATACAGCTTAGGTACATATCAATATATTAAGACACAAAAGTCATACTTACAAAAAACATAGTCGCAATTACGTAGATGCATTTAAACATTCCAATCTATCCACCCTAGAAAGTATTTTCACCCCCACCATCCCTCGTCAATTACTGCTACAAAATTGTAATTCCTATTAAAATACATAGATCCAACTATTTTATACAGCTCAAAGGATTACTCGACAACATAAACAAAATTATATATTTATGACACACAATATTATTATTATGAATTTGTGTAACTAGTAGGTAAACTGACTAAGGAGAATAGAGGATATCGACTCTGAGGGTCTTAGACGTCGTCTTTGAGTATGTAGTTTGGTCACTAAATGCAAAAATTATACTATCCTATTTCGACTTCACCGTTTATATACCTACTACATTTATTTTAATGTTTGAAATAATACAACATTTAATCTAATATATTTGAATTAAACACAAATATGCTTATACTTACTTTTCATTTTAATATTTTAATTTTTGTGTAAAATAAAAACAACTGTGATATTTAAAAACAAGTTGTAACAATTATAAATATAATAAATAATAATATAACATATTTATATGTTTTATAACACTTATGTATATAATACGAACTCTACCTTATGTACGATTAACTGCTGGTCGATACATTAATATTAAAACACACACACATAATTGCAAGGGTTATGACCAACACACACCATGGATTAGTAAAGCAGTTCACTATACACCTCATATCTCAATACACACTACGACTATGTATGACTACGATACAGTCACATATTATAATAGAACATAGCTTAGGTATATTATATTTGCGAGTATTATTATTATTAATTGTCAGTGCTTAGTAGACAATAAACCATAATTATAACTGAAATGGAATCCTAGTAATTTAAATATATTATTTAAGATTCTGATATTCACATATCTGCCCCTAACCTATGGTATTTATATCTATAGGATCCTACGATTCTCCCTGAATATATTATATTTAACTGCTCGTCTCCCCGATCATGATACAAAGTTTTTTTATTTATTGGTAATAATGCTACATAAGGTTACACCACAGCCATCTCAATCAACATTCGCCAAACACCCCGCACCAGCACCTACGCAATGTGAGACGTAGATTATTCTAATATTTATAGGAAATTAAATAATTTATATGAAACAAAAAGACACGATATATAAAAAGTATTTTCAATTATTCAAATAATATTAAGGTTTACAATAAATATTTACAAGGTTCTTACTTATCCATTAAATGGATTATAAAATTGTATTATTATCTGAGTAACATATATTTCTCGGTATTTCGTCATCTTCTAGGTAATAATATATAAAAACTTATATGATGCCTCATCCATATTATATATCCAACGGTATATTAATTTTCATGTATGTAATACATCTGAGAAAAACAACATTCATCAAGACTAGTCATGCATCTACATGTTTGTATGCTAATAAAACCTTAACTATTGTTAATCAACAATTGATATATTTTAAGAACGAATGAGAAAAACATACATGTAAAAACCATATCACTTGTGTAATATCTATTTTTTACATTATGTATCACACCTACCATATTATTATTACACATATACCCCTCTTGATCACTAATCCTTAATCATTACCTATCACTTATTCTTGATCCCTTGATCCTCTGATCTCGTGTTCTATATTTTTCATACCTGTGCATAAGAAAACACATACACGAACGCGCATACAACAACTTACATATTATCAATAACCTGACCGACATATATATATATATATATTAATTCATGCATGTACACGGGAAAAACACACACCATTACTAGTTACAGTCACCACCAACGAAACCCTCCCGACTCGAGCAAAACATATTTTTTCACGCTTACATATGAGAAAACGCATGTGTGCTTGCACATCAACAACTTACATATCACTCAAGTGACCGATGCGTATATTTTATCAGCACATACGTACAACAGTCATATCACCTGTATAATATTTTTATTTTACCGTGTGCATACACACAGGCATATTATAACACCACCGCCATATATTATTGTATAAGTTATAATATCGGAAAATTAAGAACTATTAACAATATCTCTCATTTCAGCAGATACTTTATGCGGTTTATTACCTAAATTTAGAAATATACAATAATTAACGTCACATCTGTAGTACCTATCATACCAACATCTTTATCAATTTAACAATTAAAAATTTTCATATTATTAGTCATTTTCCATACAGGCTCATGCTACAATGTGCATACATGTGGGAACATTCTTGTTATTGTATGTTTATATACACAATACTATCAGGCTAACCTATCCTGAATAATATTGCAGATACTTATATTTTTAATCAATTATACATACATTGAAATATTGCATGAAATTACATTCGACTAAAATCATAGCTTATATATACATACATGGATTATAGGTATATACGAGAAAAAATAAATCTCTTTAAATGTTATTATTGTTATTATTATTCGTCAAGTGTAGTGAGAATTATAATATATATATATATATATATTAATAAGTAAAAAAAAAATAATACTAAAAACTATTATCGACCCATCACTTAGTTCTATAGTTACCTACATGAATACGCGATACCTAGTATGATATTATGAAAACCCACATTAAATCATATATACCTACATATTCGATATTACAAACGCCTAAACATATTTTATAGTTAACATAACTAAATATACATATAATCATTCATATATATATAGGTACACATCAATAAGTCATCTACATATAGGCATACACATATATTACTCACATAGTAAGCACACACTTGTATACCTATATCCTTACATATTTGATATTCTTATATATTTAAACAGTATTCATGCACGCATACATATATATATACATACATATAGACTCGATTATTTCAAATAATAATTCACATAAAATATTTTCGGTATATAATTTATTCAATACCTGGATTCTTTAACATATATTAATTATTATATATTTACATTAGATAAGTACATGAGATATATCACAACGTCGCCGTGCACACTGATACAACGATATCAAATATACAACAATTAAATGCAATATAGTACCTCATCATATATTATAATTTACTCATTTTTTCGTTAAATACGTAGGTAGAATTTATGCAGGAACCTAAAAATATACTCAACAATGTGAATATACATTAAAATGTACTGATATTGATAAAAAAAAAAAAAAAAACATAGCTGTCTGTGTGTAAATACAGAAATCTTGCTAAAATAAGTAAAAATATCATAATTTCATTAAATATTATGTAATATTATAAAAAATATCATACCCATGTCTAATTTATTACCATCAAAGGCATATATACAGTTTAGTTATTAAATGTATCTAAATGCATGACCATCACTATAACGAGTCATTATTACAAGTCTCAACATCCGAAACATATCGTTGCACTATAATATAATAGTTAATACATACATACATACATACATACACACAAATACACACGTACATACATTTGCATATATATTTACTTAAACAACATTCGTGCATACATATAGACGCGATTGATTATTTCAAATAATAATTTATATAAAATACTTTCGATATATACCTATTTTATTTAATACCTGAATTCTTAAACATATAAATTATTATATATTTACAGTAGATATATGAAATATATCACAATGTCGCTGTGCATACTAATACTACAATTAAATGCAATATAATACCTACAAAATCATATTTAAATTCCATGGTATTCGATAATAAGAAAGATAATATTATATAGTTATTTTCATCACATATTAGCAAAAACAAAATAAAATGTACCTACATCAAGCTGTGATAATCTTTCACTTATGATATCATATAGTAAACCATATATATTTCAATTATTTTTAACGCATATCTTACACAGATGGCCCAGCATTTATTTCATACAAAATAATAGGAGTTTATTATTATTTATACAGTTATATCTATACTACATGGATGCTTATCACTGATACTTTTCATGTATTATGCTTACTTTGTAAAATAATCATGAAATCGCTTGTATATTACCTTCACAAGCTTGGAAATATATATATATATTTTTTTTCTAGTGAAAATTGATAAAAATACCTTAATTTCTACCAAATTATTATTAACTAAAAAAAAAAAAAATAAAACAAAAATAAAATTAAAGATTACTTCATCTACACTCTTTGAAGGATGAAGTAAAGAGTCATAATAATATCATACTAGGTATCGCGTATTCATGTAGGTAACTATAGAACTAAGTGATGGGTCGATAATAGTTTTTAGTATTATTTTTTTTTTACTTATTAATATATATATATTATAATTCTCACTACACTTGACGAATAATAATAACAATAATAACATTTAAAGAGATTTATTTTTTCTCGTATATACCTATAACCCATGTATGTATATATAAGCTATGATTTTAGTCTAATGTAATTTCATGCAATATTTCAATGTATGTATAATTGATTAAAAATATAAGTATCTGCAATATTATTCAGGATAGGTTAGCCTGATAGTATTGTGTATATAAGGATACAATAACAAGAATGTTCCCACATGTATGCACATTGTAGCATGAGCCTGTATGGAAAATGAATAATAATATGAAAATTTTTAATTGTTAAATTGATTAAGATGTTGGTATGATAGGTACTACAGATGTGACGTTAATTATTGTATATTTCTAAATTTAGGTCATAAACCGCATAAATTATCTGCTGAAATGAGAGATATTGTTAATAGTTCTTAATTTTCCGATATTATAACTTATACAATAATATATGGCGGTGGTGTTATAATATGCCTGTGTGTATGCACACGGTAAAATAAAAATATTATACAAGTGATATGACTGTTGTACGTATGTGCTGATAAAATATACGCATCGGTCACTTGAGTGATATGTAAGTTGTTGATGTGCAAGCACACATGCGTTTTCTCATATGTAAGGATTAGTGATCAAGAGGGGTATATATGTAATAATAATATGGTAGGTGTGATACATCATGTAAAAAATAAATTTTACACAAGTGATATGGTTTTTACATGTATGTTTTTCTCATTCGTTCTTAAAATATATCAATTGTTGATTAACAATAGTTAAGGTTTTATTGGCATACAAACTTGTAGATGCATGACTAGTCTTGATGAATGTTGTTTTTCTCAGATGTATTACATAACAATTGATCAAGACGTTGTTTGATACATAATGTATCCGTTGGTTCGAAAGTATAAAGGATATATGAAAATTAATATACCGTTGGATATATAATATGGATGAGGCATCATATAAGTTTTTATATATTATTACCTAGAAGATGACGAAATACCGAGAAATATAAGTTACTCAGATAATGATACAATTTTATAATCCATTTAATGGATAAGTAAGAACCTTGTAAATATTTATTGTAAACCTTAATATTATTTGAATAATTGAAAATACTTTTTATATATCGTGTCTTTTTGTTTCATATAAAATATTTAATTTCCTATAAATATTAGAATAATCTACGTCTCACATTGCGTAGGTGCTGGTGCGGGGTGTTTGGCGAATGTTGATTGAGATGGCTGTGGTGTAACCTTATGTAGCATTATTACCAATAAATAAAAAAACTTTGTATCATGATCGGGGAGACGAGCAGTTAAATATAATATATTCAGGGAGAACCGTAGGATCCTATAGATATAAATACCATAGGTTAGGGGCAGATATGTGAATATCAGAATCTTAAATAATATATTTAAATTACTAGGATTCCATTTCAGTTATAATTATGGTTTATTGTCTACTAAGCACTGACAATTAATAATAATAATACTCGCAAATATAATATACCTAAGCTATGTTCTATTATAATATGTGACTGTATCGTAGTCATACATAGTCGTAGTGTGTATTGAGATATGAGGTGTATAGTGAACTGCTTTACTAATCCATGGTGTGTGTTGGTCATAACCCTTGCAATTATGTGTGTGTGTTTTAATATTAATGTATCGATCAGCAGTTAATCGTACATAAGGTAGAGTTCGTATTATATACATAAGTGTTATGAAACATATAAATATGTTATATTATTATATTTATAATTGTTACAACTTGTTTTTAAATATCACAGTTGTTTTTATTTTACAAAAAAATTTAAATATTAAAATGAAAAGTAAGTATAAGCATATTTGTGTTTAATTCAAATATATTAGATTAAATGTTGTATTATTTCAAACATTAAAATAAATGTAGTAGGTATATAAACGGTGAAGTCGAAATAGGATAGTATAATTTTTGCATTTAGTGACCAAACTACATACTCAAAGACGACGTCTAAGACCCTCAGAGTCGATATCCTCTATTCTCCTTAGTCAGTTTACCTACTAGTTACACAAATTCATAATAATAATATTGTGTGTCATAAATATATAATTTTGTTTATGTTGTCGAGTAATCCTTTGAGCTGTATAAAATAGTTGGATCTATGTATTTTAATAGGAATTACAATTTTGTAGCAGTAATTGACGAGGGATGGTGGGGGTGAAAATACTTTCTAGGGTGGATAGATTGGAATGTTTAAATGCATCTACGTAATTGCGACTATGTTTTTTGTAAGTATGACTTTTGTGTCTTAATATATTGATATGTACCTAAGCTGTATAATATGTTTGGTTGTGTGTGTGTTTGTGATGTTGTATGTGTGAATATATGTACATAAACTAAATATATATGAATACTGCATATTATACTTTAATTTTATAATATGTTTGGGTGTTTGTGATACCTGATGAATGTGTGTATGTATGTATATAATATGCGACTATGTAAGTATCTAAATATGTATGAACTATCCTATGGGTATAATAGTGTATGTGTGTTGTGCTAGAGAAATGTGTGAATGAAACTCATCATAATCTGTAAACGATTAAACGATTGACATATATATATATTATAATTAATATTTCTGTATGTTGTAGGGGAGAGGAATGTGTGAATGCAAGCGAATGTACCTATCATATTCCGACGTGTATATTTTGAAAATAAATATTTTTACAAGTTTATGTCTGTGTGTTTGTGTGTGTGTGTGTGTGTGTGTGTGTGTGTGTGTTTGAGATTTATTCCCATGTATAACCAAGGACTGGGCGGCTTGTTTGTATACTATATGGTATACTGGGATCGTGTGTGTCTGTGTGTGTGTGTGTGATGTGATATGAAAGTATGTATCTATGCATGCATGCGTGTATGTATGATAAGGTATATAATATATATGTTGAGCTTGTGTGTGTGTTGTAAATATTATTATATAAGTTCAGAATGAAAACTGATAAGTACTGTATGGTGTTTATGTATTACTGTATGTGTATGGTTATATCATATTTATATGTATAAATATACCTATGCGTTTTATTGATACGTATAAGTAATAAGTATATAATATTATGGTTTATATTTGTAAATAGGTATGTGTGATGTTGTAGGTACCTTATATTATATTATGAGCATAATGTATGTTATGTATTTATATAGTCGATACAAATGTACATCTGAATATTATACATATTTTTTTTAAGGGGAGGTAATGTATTTGAAGGGGAAGGGGTAAAATATATGTCGGATAAGTGTTCGATATAGTCGATACAAATGTACATCTGAATATTATACATATTTTTTTTTAAGGGGAGGTGTTGTATTTGAAGGGGAAGGGGTAAAATATATGTTAGACAAGTGTTCGATATAGTCGATACAAATGTACATCAGAATATTATACATTTTTTTTTTAAGGGGAGGTAATGTATTTGAAGGGGAAGGGGTAAAATATATGTTAGACAAGTGTTCGATATAGTCGATACAAATGTACATCAGAATATTATACATTTTTTTTTTAAGGGGAGGTAATGTATTTGAAGGGGAAGGGGTAAAATATATGTTAGACAAGTGTTCGATATAGTCGATACAAATGTACATCTGAATATTATACATATTTTTTTTAAGGGGAGGTAATGTATTTGAAGGGGAAGGGGTAAAATATATGTCGGATAAGTGTTCGATATAGTCGATACAAATGTACATCAGAATATTATACATTTTTTTTTAAGGGGAGGTAATGTATTTGATGGGGAAGGGGTAAAATATATGTTAGACAAGTGTTCGATATAGTCGATACAAATGTACATCTGAATATTATACATATTTTTTTTAAGGGGAGGTAATGTATTTGAAGGGGAAGGGGTAAAATATATGTCGGATAAGTGTTCGATATAGTCGATACAAATGTACATCTGAATATCATATAAATTGTTTAAAGTGTAAATAAAAGGGGAGGCAATGTAATTGAAGGGGAAGTCGTAAAATTTATGTCGGTCACGTGTCGGATCGGGTGGCGAGTGACGAGTTTATATGTGTTGCAGGTTGCCTATATTGACTAATTAATACAAGTTTGGGAGGTGCGTGTACTTCGAATTGCCTATACAGAGGTGCCTATGCTTTTACATGTAAAATTTAAGGGGGAGGTGCTCCAGAACATACATAATCATACTACTCATGAACTCAATTTTACCTAATTTTTGTCACTGGCGGAGTTTACGTGAACCCTATCTATTTTACCTGTTTTATTTTCCTAGCGGAGTTTACACTAAAATAAGGTACTCGAGGCGGAGTTTACATGCGCTTTTGTGAACAAGCCCAGATTAAGGGAGGGGGAAGGGGGGGTAAGGCCTCCGGGCCTTCATAATTAGAATTTATTTAGGGGCCTCTGATTTGTCCATTACTTTTTTCGTTATAGGCTATATAACACTGCATAAATCACCTAAAAAAATCGATGATTATTTAGCTAGGAAAAAAACTTGTAAATTATTATTTATAAATAAAGTGATACATTATTCATTATTTATTGCTATATACCTAATATCTATATGTCATTATATTTATTATAACCGGTACCTTATATTAAATAATACACGTTTTTTTTCGTACAGGGGCCTTATTTAAAACTTTGGCCCCCAAGCCTCGAAATGCCTTAATCCGGGCTTGCCCATTACAGGTAAGAAAATAAAACTCGTGGAGTTTACATTAGACCTTTTCATTAAATTTTTATGTAACCAGTATTCTGGCGGAGTTTACAATCGCCCATTCACAAGACCCATATGAACTGAAATATAAAATGCCTAGTTTTTACTCCTTAGAATGGATTACGCTCCAGCCCCCTTAATAAATGACCGGCACCGACACCCTTAATATTGACACGCGTAATGTTATTGTGTTCGTCTTAAACTTTTGAAAATCCATCCTTACTGTGATCAGTTTTTACCAATATTGGCAATTACTGACGTGCTGAGAATATACGCCAAATAGATAAGTTTTAGTTATGTTGTTATAGTTATTAATTAAATTAAACCTTCATATTTCTTGTGAACTTAACAATTTGTTTGAGCAAAATATGTTAAATATATACATTATACATAATTACAAAAATGCACACATATTATTTTCTAATTGATTAATTTAGCTCTGTAGATGAAATAAATAGTGAAATCACCGTCCCAGTTAAAGAAAAAAAAAGCCGCAACTATATATATACGGAACACGGGTTTAACTGTCGCGGACGTTGTACACCTCTCAGCGCGTTGAATAAATCACGGTATGTAATACCTATAAAAATAACTACACATCAAATGGGTAACATTGGGCAGATCATATTTTAAAATTGACTTAATAGTATGTTTACTTATACTATATGATAAAAATTAGAGGGCTATAAATTACGCTATTTTTTTAAAGATCAATTTAATTATAAAATAAATTATTTATTTTGGTATTTTGTAATTGCAGTATTAATATTTCATTTTTAATTGAAGGGTTAAAATTATTATTAACTATTACATGCCTTGTCCAGTAGTTTCCATTGTATAAAATATATAAACTCAAAAAACTTAATAATTTAAGATTTCGTAAAACTGAAAACAAGCATTAACCATGTGTACTGTGTAGAAAATGGGTCTAAATCCCGACAATTGTAATCCCGACATGTAAAATCCCGACATACCAAATCCCGACAAATTACAATACCGACAGTTTAAAATCCCGAAAAATCACAGAAAATATCTAAGTAATGATGATAATTCTAAATTACCGTCGCGGCATCGCTCTGGTTACTAATAGTATTGATATAAACGTATATAACTTTGGACAAGCATCTATTTTAAGACCAGTAGATAATAACAAATGTTATTTACGTAGTTTTTATCTATATTTTTATTTTTTTATTTTTGTCGCGGTAAAACGTCAAATCCTCCCACTGTGGGCCGTCAAAACTTCCCGATTATAACAGGCACGTCCGGGGTAAATGCGCCACCTGAGAATTTTAATAATTTGGATTTTTCAAATTAAATATAAAATATAAAAATTCCGTCTTTGTTAATTTATAATTTTTGTCCTTGATTATGCCCATTGCCCAATATAGTAAATACTTATTCTAAGAAACCGTCGTCTGTAGAACTTTAGTATAGGGTATACAGTGACGAAAGAACGGTAATACCACGCGTTTCTTAATATATTTATTTTGTCACTAATGATATTATTATTATTAATTTCGTTAAGGGGCCCCGCTACGACTATTATTTGAGGGGCAACATTCAGGCGACTTTTATTCAATTACAGTTTACAATAATATAAGTTTTAATTTTTACAAAGTGTTCCGTACGATCTATGGACAATTTTCTGGTGAGTTAGGGGTTTTTCAGAATAAAAATCGGACAACGCAAACTAACTTTAATTTTGTTAAAACTTAAGGTGTTTTGAGCTAAAATTGACGGCAGTGGCGAGGCCTCTTAACTGTGGTACATTATTATGGGTAGGTATATGTTAATCCACTCATCATAATGATTAGGGCTCGGATTTATATGTATTTATATAACCAAAGTATGTATTTATACAACAAAAATATATACATAAATATGTGCTACAGAATTCAAAATATGTATTTTCAAAAAATAAAATAAAAATAATAATTATAATTCGTAATAGGTATAATAAATTATAATGAAATATTTATATTGATTACAATTAATAACATTCATTTTTAAATTTTCAAATCCAAATGATCGCCGATATTGTCGTACATTTTTTATAATAATAAGTTAAAACTTTGTTAAAACTTAAAGTGTTTTGAGCTAAAATTGACGGCAGTGGCGAGGCCTCTTAACTGTGGTTCATTATTATGGGTAGGTATATGTTTGATCCACTCATTATAATGATATATATAGGTGTATACTGTATAAAAATAAAATATTATGATAGTATAATATTATTGTTGTACACTTATAAAACTAACACTGTAGAACAATTACATTTAATGCTGAAAATTGCAATTAAAAATTTAAAACAAACTAGTGAATAGTAGTGATGAACTAGTTAAAAAAAGCTATGCGCTACATAAAAATAAAATACATTTTCTATAACTCCAAAGCTGTACTTGGAAATAATATAAAAAATTAAACCAATATTAAACTAATATTGTTCTTTTGTTTTAGTACAAGATTTTCATACAAAATATTTTCCTATGTAAATTTTGAGCGCAAGGCCCTGGAAAAATGCCCCGCTTTGTCCCCCCTCCTCTTTTTTGCGCATATTTAGCGTTATTTAAGTCAATATTATAGCGCATATTTATGCAATTCTAAGTGCTATAGAATCCCAACCCTGGTTATTAATGACCTCGTAGCACTTGAAATACGAAAAATGTTTTTACGATAATGCGTATAGTTTTCTACATCGTCAGCTGGCGCACCTAGCGGCAAGTTGCATCTCCGTTATTTCTGTCGGCGGCGGCGGCGGCCCACTCTACAACGACTACAACGCAATTATGTCCGTCCTGAACTCCTGTGATATTAATACAAATAGCACTGAGCCATAGGCGTAGAATGGTGGCGTAACTGGATACAAATCTAGGGGGGGGGGAAATTAACCTCCTGTTCCTGTATTCATAATCACGATTTCAAAATAATAACGTGTTCACGAATAACAGAAAATAATAGTCACGAATAATGCGATTATTGCGATAACAATAACACTGACAATACGTCAATGTAGCGAGCTGTGACTGTTTAACCATTTATCTAAAAATAACACCTATTAGGCGGTAGATCAAAGTGTAGATCAAAGTAATCGTATATAGTACGCGCCGCGTAATAATCACGTTAATAATAAAACTAGTTAGTACATTAGTAATAAAACTAGCAGATGCGCTGCGTGTGTAGTAGTACAAACGAATATCGAGCGCGCGACCATGAACGGCGTGCGTCAATCTATATATGACTACTTATATAATTTAATATAAATAACTCGCATAAAATGTCCATATAAATCGTGAGTGATATGGAATAAAGCACAGCACGTGTACAATAACAACATATATTATATGTGTTCAACTTCCTGCCGGGTGCAAGCGCGTGACGAGGCCGCGAGATGACCATATACGGTTATCCAGAATAAGTAGGGACAGGAACAGACCCATCGAGGAGAGCTCATGGACAAGCGTTCATCAGACGAGCAACCGACGAGCTTAGGAACAGTCATCAGTAACTATTGTCACATCTCGCTACCTTCATTCGTATATTTGGACTTAGAGTAATTTTTATATAATCAATCACAGTTGAATAAGTTAAATAAATCAAACATATTATACTAAAAACTCAAGATCTACATTTTTTCCATCATCCTTCAATCCTATTGACTGGGGCACGTTACATCAACATAATATCATTCAACAAGAGAAACCTAAAATAAATATAAACTTTTATAAAGTAATTTGAGGAAAAAATTATTTTAATATTATGTTAACAGTCTTGTTAAGAATACTTTTTAAATGTGGATTATTTGGAGGGTCAAAATGATACTTTTGCCTCCACAAACATTTCTGGGGGGGCAAGTTCCCCCCTTGCCCCCCGCAATTACACCACTGGTGGGAGCTAGGGTGTATAACCCCTCAGAAATATATTAAGCCGCCCGGAAATCTGTTTAACCCCTTGTGTAAAAGTTTGCTGTTTTATACATCGATATTATGTGAGAACTGAAAACAATTTCTATTACTATAGCGAATAAAAACATGGCTTAGAAATTCTATGATATAGATTTTCGAATCTATCGTTACTTCATATTGAAAGGGATTTAGCTAATATTGTTAATTCTGAAGATATTCTTGATATATTTGCACAAAAATAAACCTTATACTATAGTAGTAATTTCCATTTTAAAATATTTTTTTTTATATTTAATTCAAATACAAAATATGTATTTGATAATAATAATATGATGTATGGTAGTATATTATTTATTTATATTTTACTTTAAATGCTTCTTTAATCTTTTTATATTATTTTCCTTTACATTTGTGCATTTGTCTATAGTTATATTTGTAGGGTATTATGTTCTGTATATTCGAATCATTAAAGCCCTTTTGCGAAATAATTCGCAAGAAGTTCCGACATATCACAAAAAAAAGGCTATAGCCCCCCAAAAAAATTCATCACGCCTATGGCACTGCCGCGGTAACGTCGGCTTCCGTAATCCCGTATTCCCGTATGGCCTAGAATGTAATTATTATAATATTCAATAATAATAATAATATAATATTTGGTTGCACTTGTCTGTTTACTGCACTTTGACTCAAGCAGTCAAGCCCGTAGCTAAATGGTTTATCATAATTATCTTGTAAATGCCAAATGGTACATTATATTTTGTAAATTCTTTATATACACAACACTTATTTTGAACATAAAATATGATCTTTTATAATTTAATATAAAAGTAATATTTTGTCTAGTGTAGACACGATACGCGATAATGAGATCACGTCAAGATGTTTGTATAAATGATTTTTTATTTGATTTGTATTGAGCACTAACGCAGTAATGCAAACATAAGTATTCATCATGATTTATGTGTGTTAGTAACATAACATTTAGTATAGTACCTATACCTAATTTAAGAATTTAGACTTTTAGCATAATATGTACTATAATTTATTATATTACTATTGAATGTCGTCTACTACCGTCCATCGTCATATTTTATAATCAGACAAATAATATATTATAGCTAATAATCTACTAATTACTTACATGGCTACATCATAGTAACATAAACACTGCAATTAGTAGGAACTATCTATATGGCTATATGTCTATATTATGTGTTTATGTATATTAAACTATCGAGAAATCGACTAACGAAGAATAGAAAAAATCTATTTTTGAATCAAATTAGTTTTGAAAAACTATCCCTCTATAGTTTGCAAAGGAAAGACTATTTTAAACTTTTTAAAATGTTTTCCATCAACTTAACTTAATTTAGTTAAAAATTATCATTAACTTGCCCAGGCTTGCATTTTTTTTATTAATTTTTATTAATTATTAGAGTCAAATTATTGATTTACATGTAAAGATGTAGTCTTTAAATTAATATTGTAGATTTTTGATTAGCTTTTTTCTACCTTCGAAAAATAAAAATAAGCAGCTATTCCACTAGGAATAAAAACCAAAAATAATCCATAGGTATTTCAGATTTTGCTTCCATCTGACATAAAATCCACCTCTGTTAAACCGGATGCCTTCATCGTTAATCTAAAAAAATGGGAAAAAATTATTTTATTTTAAGTCATCTGGGTACACGTAATAACTGCCAAATTGAATTATAATTTAATATACTTACAACTACTCCACATTCGTTTATTAAAGTCATTATAGAAGCGAGGAAAAATATACGATTATAATATTATAATATTTACACGCAATATATATATTATATAACACTATATAATATCACTAACGGTTTCATCTTAGTTACCAAAAAGTTATGATATGTTTATACAACATTTTGTTATGATTTTTTGGCCAGTAAATTAATATTACGATAAAATTGATATAATAATGTTACTAAAACATTAGTGCTGTGATTGACCAACTTTGCGGACGCATTTTTAAACTTCCCGCCGACTGTCGAGCCTCTGACAGTATAGAATGTTCTCGAGGCAGCTTACCCCCTTCTGTCGTGTCTAGTGCTAGCTTGCATGCTGTGACTGCTCGCTGACAGCCGTGCCACCGTCGTCTTCTCGTGTGTGTGTGTGTGTTTGTGTGTTTGTGTAGGTGTGTGTAGGTGTGGGTGTTTTCCTGGCGGTCGAACCTCACGCACGTCGCATGTTTTGCGTGCAGGGGCTGATTTACCCATAGGCCATCCCAAGGCACGTGCCTAGGGTGCAATTTTTTAGTTAATTTTACTTTTTAGTTTTTCATAATTTCATAATTATACTTACCTAAATTTATATTTTATATTAATTTTTTTTTGTATACGACTTGCATGAAACTGGAGAATGGCTCACGTAGTCACGTCTTAGTAACGTTTTAATTAATAAGCTAATAGCTATTGTTGTTCGAGTTTAATCCTGCGACCGGCGCGCGCCGCCACCGCTAGAGATTCGACATCGACACTCGACGAGGCAGTTGCCTATGTTAATGCACGAGAGGTGGTATACGGGGTGTGCGGTGTAAACACATACAATATTGTGAATGGCGCATGCGTAAAACGCCAGCCAAGGCAGTCCAATATACTGCCTCGGGCCGCCGGGTACATGCTGTATATAGTCGCTCTACTAGCTTAATACTGGAATTAATTCTGGAAATCAGATGTCTTGATAAAGTAATTAATAATAATGAACATTGCGACTGGCAGCCGTCGCCTGCATAGTGCATACTGCTAAGAAATCTGCTTATCGATTACGATTATTGAGACTAGAGTGCTCACCACTTTAATCAGTACCTTAATACTGTCGTATATTGCAGACAGTCGTCAAAATAATATTATTTAATATATATGTAATATAGGTGGGAATATTTTAAATTGTAAATTATTGACATAGGTCAAGCCAACGAAGCAATAATGCGCTGAGGCGACAATAATATTTTCTATATAACACCGCCGTACTCGCAGGCACGACCCCCCGTTGTCGCTGAGTGATTCGGCGAGAACGTAGCTACGACGTGCGTGTGAAACGCCGATCGTAGTACGGGCTAGGCGATCTGAATTTGCTAAGTGTTTTATTTATGTTAGTTTTTAAATACAATAAAAGTGTTTCCGACCTGAAAACCCGAGTTAAACATTATTTTGGTCATTCTTACGTTCTTACTTTTTATAGGAACAGCGCCGGGATATACGTACTATGTGTCAATGAAGTTTTATTAAACTGAATAGTGCCAAGGTATATGTAATCTTTGAGTCATTTCAACTAGATAGGAACGAACTAAGAATTGACAAGCGCCTACCATCGTACCTCAACGAGTTAACAGTGCCATTCTAATTAACTTTAGAGAGTGTCATTAACTAGAGAATACGAGGGTAAAGCGATAGTTGGTTTACCGCGTATTGTCTAATACGGGTGATACCACAATACCCTACCTGGCTACCTATAAGAAAACATCAATTACAATATTAAAGATTAAACACGGGAGCACGCCAGTAGTATAAATATGTATGTTCAACAGCTCCTCCCCCTTAAATTTTACATGTTAAAGGATTGGCCTCTCAGTATAGGCAATTCGTAGTACAGGCTCCTCCGAAACTTGTATTAATTACTCGATATAGGCAACTCGCAACACACATACACTCGTCACATACCACCCGATCCGACACGTGACCGACATATATTTTACCCCTTCCCCTTCAAATACATTACCTCCCCTTAAAAAAATATGTATAATATTCAGATGTACATTTGTATCGACTATATCGAACACTTATCCGACATATATTTTACCCCTTCCCAATCAAATACAAGACAGCCCCTTTTATTTTCCCTTTCATAAAAAATATATATAAAATATTCTGATGTACCTACATTTGTATCATACATACACATACATACACAAAACACACATACATACCTATACATACACACACATACATACATACACACACACACACATATATTCATTTACATACGTACATACATACATATTTAAAAATATTATACAATTTTCAGATTATAATCCCATTCGAATAAACACCCCGCTAAAGCACACGTTATACATCGGAATGTATCACACACACATTCAAATATATTATAATATAGTTTACATATATACATATACTTACATATTATATCCAAACAATTATACACACATCATAATCACAAACCCCTCAACACATTATACAATTTACATAACATAAACTTACATATCAATAAAACACATCATTAGCATACGATACATAGGTATATTAATACATATAAATATGATATAACCATACACATAAAAACTATTATATACTATTAAACACCATACAGTACTCATCAGTTTTCATTCTGAACTTATATAATAATATATACAAACACACATACACATACATACATACATACATACATACATACATACATACATACGAACATACATTATGCTCATAATATAATATAAGGTACCTACAACATCACACATACCTATATACAAATATTAACCATAATATTATATAGGTACTTATTACTTATACATATCAATAAAACGCATAGGTATATTTATACATATAAATATGATATAACCATACACATACAGTAATACATAAACACCATACAGTACTTATCAGTTTTCATTCTGAACTTATATAATAATATTTACAACACACACACACAAGCTCAACATATATATTATATACCTTAACATACATACACGCATGCATGCATAGATACATACTTTCATATCACATCACACACACACACACACGATCCCAGTATACCATATAGCAGGGGTCACCAATAAATATTTTTGGAGTGCCACATTGGGAATTTTGAAAATTTTGGGGGCCATAAAAATGCAAAGCAAATATTCTTAACATATTACTTATTATATTGCAACAGTAACTTAGTGATAGTGGCCTAGTGGAAATAAAATTATAATTACCCAATTAAATTAATTAAAATAAAATAAAATACAAATATAATATAATAATTATAATGTAAATAGAAAATGTGGTTCAAATTTTTGAGAAAAATGGCGACTCTTGCTATCAACTAACTACGTGAATTTGTATGATACGTGTATGATTCGTGCACTTAATATTTTATATGCCAGTTCTGAATTTTTGATTTAGGAAGTTCACAAACTACTGGACATTTTTCGGCCAATGATTTATGTAAAGTCTCATAATAACGTTTAATATTGAAAACTTTAAAAACAGCTACTGTCGGGTGACAAATCAAACAAATACATAATATGTACTATATATAATAATATTATGTACTTATTATTGTCGGTTTTTTCCTTTTTTTCATTATCTGCGGGCCGGATAAAATTTGTCCGAGGGCCGTATCCGGCACGCGGGCCGCCATTTGGTGACCGCTGCCATATAGTATACAAACAAGCCCAGTCCTTTATTCATTCAATTACATATGAACGCTCATACACACACACACATACATGCATACATATATACAAAAATATTATATATAATCAAATTCGAATAACATCTCGCTAAGCATACGTTATACATGGGAATAAATCTCAAACACACACACACACACACACACACACACACACACACACACACACACACACACACACACACACACACACACAGACATAAACTTGTAAAATTATTTATTTTCAAAATATACACGTCGAAATATAGGTACATTCGCTTGCATTCACACATTCCTCTCCCCGACAACATACAGAAATATTAATTATAATATATATATATGTATGTACTTTATGCGGTTTATGACCTAAATTTAGAAATATACAATAATGAACGTCACATCTGTAGTACCTATCATACCAACATCTTTATCAATTTAACAATTAAAAATTTTCATATTATTATTCATTTTCCATACAGGCTCATGCTACAATGTGCATACATGTGGGAACATTCTTGTTATTGTATCCTTATATACACAATACTATCAGGCTAACCTATCCTGAATAATATTGCAGATACTTATATTTTTAATCAATTATACATACATTGAAATATTGCATGAAATTACATTAGACTAAAATCATAGCTTATATATACATACATGGGTTATAGGTATATACGAGAAAAAATAAATCTCTTTAAATGTTATTATTGTTATTATTATTCGTCAAGTGTAGTGAGAATTATAATATATATATATTAATAAGTAAAAAAAAAATAATACTAAAAACTATTATCGACCCATCACTTAGTTCTATAGTTACCTACATGAATACGCGATACCTAGTATGATATTATGAAAACCCACATTAAATCATATATACCTACATATTCGATATTACAAACGCCTAAACATATATTATAGTTAACATAACTATATATACATATAAACATTCATATATATATATAGGTACACATCAATAAGTCATCTACATATAGGCATACACATATATTACTCACATAGTAAGCACACACTTGTATACCTATATCCTTACATATTTGATATTCTTATATATTTAAACAGTATTCATGCACGCATACATATATACATACATACATATAGACTCGATTATTTCAAATAATAATTCACATAAAATATTTTCGGTATATAATTTATTCAATACCTGGATTCTTTAACATATATTAATTATTATATATTTACATTAGATAAGTACATGAGATATATCACAACGTCGCCGTGCACACTGATACAACGATATCCAATATACAACAATTAAATGCAATATAGTACCTCATCATATATTATAATTTACTCATTTTTTCGTTAAATACGTAGGTAGAATTTATGCAGGAACCTAAAAATATACTCAACAATGTGAATATACATTAAAATGTACTGATATTGATAAAAAAAAAAAAAAACATAGCTGTCTGTGTGTAAATACAGAAATCTTGCTAAAATAAGTAAAAATATCAAAATTGGAATAAAGCATATTATGGAAACATCACAATATTTTAGTAAAAAATGGGCAAAAATATCATAATTTCATTAAATAATATGTAATATTATAAAAAATATCATACCCATGTCTAATTTATTACCATCGAAGGCATATATACAGTTTAGTTATTTAATGTATCTAAATGCATGACCATCACTATAACGAGTCATTATTACAAGTCTCAACATCCGAAACATATCGTTGCACTATAATATAATAGTTAATACATACGTCATACATACATACATACATACATACATACACACACATACACACGTAAATACATTTGCAAACATTTTTACTTAAACAGCATTCGTGCATACATATAGGCGCGATTGATTATTTCAAATAATAATTTATATAAAATACTTTCGATATATACCTATTTTATTTAATACCTGAATTCTTAAACATATATAAATTATTATATATTTACAGTAGATACATGAAATATATCACAATGTCGCTGTGCATACTAATACTACAATTAAATGCAATATAATACCTACAAAATCATATTTAAATTCCATGGTATTCGATAATAAGAAAGATAATATTATATAGTTATTTTCATCACATATTAGCAAAAACAAAATAAAATGTACCTACATCAAGCTGTGATAATCTTTCACTTATGATATCATATAGTAAACCATATATATTTCAATTATTTTTAACGCATATCTTACACAGATGGCCCAGCATTTATTTCATACAAAATAATAGGAGTTTATTATTATTTATACAGTTATATCTATACTACATGGATGCTTATCACTGATACTTTTCATGTATTAGGCATTCGATATGCTTACTTTGTAAAATAATCATTAAAATAATCACAGCTTGATGTAGGTACATTTTATTTTGTTTTTGCTAATATATGGCCCCCAAAATTTTCAAAATTCCCAATGTGGCACTCCAAAAATATTTATTGGTGACCCCTGCTATATGGTATACTGGGATCGTGTGTGTGTGTGTGTGATGTGATATGAAAGTATGTATCTATGCATGCATGCGTGTATGTATGTTAAGGTATATAATATATATGTTGAGCTTGTGTGTGTGTGTTGTAAATATTATTATATAAGTTCAGAATGAAAACTGATAAGTACTGTATGGTGTTTATGTATTACTGTATGTGTATGGTTATATCATATTTATATGTATAAATATACCTATGCGTTTTATTTATATTTATAAGTAATAAGTACCTATATAATATTATGGTTAATATTTGTATATAGGTATGTGTGATGTTGTAGGTACCTTATATTATATTATGAGCATAATGTATGTTCGTATGTATGTATGTATGTATGTATGTATGTATGTATGTATGTATGTATGTGTATGTGTGTTTGTATATATTATTATATAAGTTCAGAATGAAAACTGATAAGTACTGCATGGTGTTTATGTATTACTGTATGTGTATGGTTATATCATATTTATATGTATAAATATACCTATACGATTTATTGATATGTATAAGTAATAAGTACCTATATAATATTATGGTTAATATTTGTATATAGGTATGTGTGATGTTGTAGGTACCTTATATTATATTATGAGCATAATGTATGTTCGTATGTATGTATGTATGTATGTATGTATGTATGTATGTATGTATGTGTATGTGTGTTTGTATATATTATTATATAAGTTCAGAATGAAAACTGATGAGTACTGTATGGTGTTTAATAGTATATAATAGTTTTTATGTGTATGGTTATATCATATTTATATGTATTAATATACCTATGTATCGTATGCTAATGATGTGTTTTATTGATATGTAAGTTTATGTTATGTAAATTGTATAATGTGTTGAGGGGTTTGTGATTATGATGTGTGCATAATTGTTTGGATATAATATGTAAGTATATGTATATATGTAAACTATATTATAATATATTTGAATGTGTGTGTGATACATTCCGATGTATAACGTGTGCTTTAGCGGGGTGTTTATTCGAATGGGATTATAATCTGAAAATTGTATAATATTTTTAAGTATGTATGTACGTATGTAAATGAATATATGTGTGTGTGTGTGTATGTATGTATGTGTGTGTATGTATAGGTATGTATGTGTGTTGTGTGTATGTATGTGTATGTATGATACAAATGTAGGTACATCAGAATATTTTATATATATTTTTTATGAAAGGGAAAATAAAAGGGGCTGTCTTGTATTTGATTGGGAAGGGGTAAAATATATGTCGGATAAGTGTTCGATATAGTCGATACAAATGTACATCTGAATATTATACAAATTTTTTTAAGGGGAGGTAATGTATTTGAAGGGGAAGGGGTAAAATATATGTCGGTCACGTGTCGGATCGGTTGGTATGTGACGAGTGTATGTGTGTTGCGGGTTGCCTATATCGAGTAATTAATACAAGTTTCGGAGGAGCCTGTACTACGAATTGCCTATACTGAGAGGCCAATCCTTTAACATGTAAAATTTAAGGGGGAGGAGCTGTTGAACATACATATTTATCCTACTCACGCCAATGTACGGGGCGCTAGTGTTGTAATGCCTATGGGCGGAAAAATGGTAAGTCCGCCCCTGCTTGCGTGTCCCCGTGGACTGCGTGTATGGCCGACGCGTTTGGGTTAAGTCGTCGTGTACGTTACTGTTGCGTGCGTTACTGATTCGTCGTTCCGCGGGTCGGACGACGCGTCGCGTTTATTAAAAACGCTGAGATACGTGCACCCGAGATAGTCGGGAAAGATCATTCGCCCGTAGTATCGCTACCTTTTATCGTCGTGGCTGTTGATGCGGTTGAAGGGTTATCGCCGTTCCAGCATGGTACCGAAGAGTTGCCGTCGCTGACGTGTAGATATCTTCGCCGTGCCCCGCACAGGCACGTAGCTAAGGGGTGGCCAGGGTGTGCCTGGCCCACCCAAAGTATTCAGAGCAGCCCATTATTACATGATGGCTTTTAATTTTTACCAAATTTTTAATATTTCCTAAATAAGATGCAAATACAACCAAATATATCGGGTTTCAGTTAGAATCTAATATAAGTAATGTACCTAACTTATAACTAAATTCAATCCGTGTCTGTTTCTGGCATAAAATATGTACGTATAATGTTGTACTATTGAATTATGTTGCTACCAAGAATGAGTGATAGTTCATTTATTTATTTATTTATTTTATGTAAGCCATAATATTGTCAACGATCGATTAGGAAATAATTGCTATTTAAAGCCAAATACCGGTACCATACTACCATTCCATGTCACGATATTCTTATTTTATCTATAGACAGTGACTATTGTATGTCTATTTTCAAAATACTTTTGAGCGAGGGTATTATCATTGTATTGATTTATATAGAAATATAGAATTATATTATGGTCGCCGGTTGGAAACTCACACTCACATTCAGCGTATGCCGCACTTATATGCTAAAGTCATCTGCGTTAACATTTGTACAAGTTATAGTATTTATACGGTATATTTTATATATTTAATATTTGAATTAATTTTAAAATGGCGCCTCTCAGTGAATGTGCTAAAAGAAAACCAAAATTACAAAGAGAAGAGCAAACAAAAAAAAAAAAGCGGGATGTAAGTGGATGTTGCTCTGCTGTACAGTAGGTTACAAGTGAGTCAATGTATAATGGATTGTATTAAACTTGAATTCAATGATATAATATCATTGTATAAGAAAAACGATTCTGAGCGGGGACGGTTTATCAGTCTGGGTTTTTTGAATTTTTATTATTTATTATAGCCTTTAAGTTAAATAAATAAATATTATAATATTATATTTTTGTATTCGTTGCTACGGTGATAAACAAAGTGTTAGAAATTAAAATCCCATTTTAAGCGGTTTTTCGTAATTTGTCAGTAGTTTTTCAAAAAAATAACGATTTTAATTATCTTGTTGTAATTTATAATATTAATTCAACATACAGGCTATAACAAAATATAATAACAATATAAAATATTCAGACTGGCAAACCGTCTCTGACAATCCATTACAGTGACCAACTTGTAACCTACTGTACAGCAGACCGACACCCACTTTCCCACCTTTTTTTATTATTAATATTATAATTATAAAGGTTTTACTGCTAAAATAATTCAAAATGTAATTATTACGACACACACTCCTTACTACTAGTAGGTGCCTAAAATTGTGTGAACTACGACACACTTTGTGTATCATGAAAAGTGCTGTGTATAGTACGAAATTTAAAAGTGTGTTATTCTAACCTTTATAATAATATAACCTTATACTCTTATTATAGTTATTATTGTAAATCATTCATTGTTATTGAGAGTATAGTTATTTGTATTATATTATCAGCTTAGTAGTGAACGGTATATACTATACTATAGTGTTTTAAGTGTTTATCTAGAAATAATTTAGATTTGACCGATTTGGGACTATGTGTGTAGTACGAAAATTTGGATATTTTAGGGACTGGTGGGTACAGATAGATATTATAAAGTGCAAGAACGATACGTATTGCAATCGCCTGAACCACGAATAAAGCGACATAGGCACAAAGTCTTCCTTGTACGTACCTTTACCAATGATATTTGTTATTGTCCAACAATGTCGTAGGTGTATACCTACCCATAACAATACATTTTCAATTTTACGAAGATTTTTGTTTCCACGATGTTGATGCCGACAGCGGCGGCACGGTTACTGGTATCCGTATGGTCGCGGTTATCGTCGCGGTGCATCCTGCATCGAAGGCAGCAACCGAGTTCAAAAAATCCTGCCAAACAATACCCCCATCGGATAGTAATGTATTAAGTGGCTATTAAAAAATGGTTATTGGTTACGCATGGAAACGTTTCCCTGCGTGGACTGCGCAGGGTAACATTTCAGCCCGGAAAATCTATATTTTGAGTTTTGAAAAGTATAAAATATACCACATTCCATGAGACATGAGTTTGAAATTAATAATGATATGTAGACTGCATGTAGTGTATGTAATAATTTATTAATTTTTATTAATTTGTATAAATTGCATCTGGTTCATGTGTTTAAATATATTGTAAAAGACAATAGTTAAGTGTAGCAAGAGTAGATGTCTAATTAGTAGGTAAAAGCATATAGTTTTTTCATAAGCATATCGTACAATGTGAATTAGGGGCGTCATATTTATGTTTGCTCCACCATATATTTGTCCCTTACGGCCTTGCCCACACGCCTCGCTAAGAACGAATCGATTTTTATAATTCGCAGTCAATGAACATTGTCATCCGAACCGAGAGAACACGTCGAGCAGTCAGAAGGCTAGGCGAAAACTCATATTTGCCAACATACTTTGTCTCCTGTTCATGGTTGGAGTGGGAGTCGGTAAGTTTTGGCGGGAATTATTCATACTTCAAATATAATGCTCGGTGTATAGGCGCACGGCGCACAGTGATCTGAAACGTTATTTTAGGCGCTGAAAAGTCCTATTTCATAATGTGTTAAAAAAAAAATGTCAAAACTCCATAATCATACGTTTCTTAGCACATATATAAAATTTCACGATTATACATTTATTTTTATCTTGTTAATATCTACTTGAATATGGAAATTGTATGTCTTGGACGTTTTTTTTCGTTATTTTTAATGAAAATTAATATTTTATTTATCAGGGAAAAATTTATTTTTTTATTTTTTTCCTTTAGGTGTATTAGACAGTACAAAGTTATTTGAATATTTGTTTAGCGTGTGAATAAACAATAAAAATTACTCAATTTTACCCAAAATCTGATGTAGGTAATAGGTATACATAAAATAAAGAAGGTTCCCAAGATTTTGGAAAAGTAACTTTTTTTGCGTCCATGGGGAATTATTGCGTACAGAAATTATTTTAGTGAGCTTTATTGCAATATTCGCAACAAAACATTTTGTATTTAGGTAATTTATTAACTTTGATATTTAATTTGGCATTATCTTTTTATTATAATTTTATTGTAATTGCATGAATAATATTAGTTAGATAAAAATATATTTATTATACATTTTTTTTCAACCATCGAAAGTTATGTTTTCGTTCATGTTTTTTTGCAACAAACTTCACCGAAATAATTTCTGTACGCGATAATTCCTGATGGACGCAAAAAATAATAAAATTTTCAAAATCCTGAGAACTTTCTTTATTTTATGTATAAATATCATTAATTTGGGTAAAATTGAGTTATTTTCATTGGAATGCTAAAATACAAAAAAAATCTTAAACATTTAAATATTTTTGAATTATTTTAGATGGTTGAGAAAAAAAATTATAATAAATGTATTTTTATATTATTAAAATCATTAATACAACTATATAATAAAATAATAATAAAGAAAAAATGCGAAAAAATATTGTATTTCTCTGATAAAAAAAAAAATAATTTCATTAAAAATAACGGGAAAAATGTCATAAGACTTACAATTTCCACGTCGATAAACAAGTTAAAACTAAACGTATAGTTAAGAGATTTTATATTTGACTTAAGGAACTTAACTTATGATAATAGAGTTTTGACATTTTCATTTTTTTAAAAATTTATTTTGAAATGAGTCTTTTGAGCCGCTAAAATAGCGTTTCAGACCGGCACTGTGCATGGCGTGCTATAATATACTATT
Source organism: Metopolophium dirhodum (assembly GCF_019925205.1). Classification (NCBI taxonomy): domain Eukaryota; kingdom Metazoa; phylum Arthropoda; class Insecta; order Hemiptera; family Aphididae; genus Metopolophium; species Metopolophium dirhodum. The sequence continues at coordinate 6,438,497 of NC_083560.1, forward strand.
TCACCGATATTTTACTAATTCATATCGTATAATATTAATATTTCGTTTAACTACAGGAGGGTGTAGCGTCAAATTGCCGCGGAAATTATGTCGCAGTAAAAATGTCGCAACAAAAACGTCGCGATAACAATGTCGTCAAAACAAAAAATGTCGCAGGTATAGTAATATATCGCCGTAGTCGCCACTCGTCGATGTGGTTTGCAGTTTCACTGGTTTTCGTACGGTCGTCAGTAGGATTAGATTAGATTACAGTACCATATCGAAAATAAAGTTCAGTCTACATATTAGTGTGTAATCAGCTGCAGTCACAGTAACTCTAGATATAATCTATACACCATGGCATTCTAGTGTATAACAAACCAAAAATAACAGGTAAGTTACTCAAGTTCAATTCTTTTTTATAAAAAAAAGAAAGAGAAAATGAAAACATAATTATTTGGAAGTGTGTAGAGTATAATACAAAAAAATTTGGTCGTCGATTACATTCATCTGGAGAAAATATACTGATTATACTTAAACCCATATGTGAGGACTATGAAAATCGATCCACTTTCATATTTTTGACATCGCGATGTTTTTGAGTTGGCGACATTTCTGTATTCACGACATTTATTCCATGACATTTGAAACGCGACATTTTTACTGTGACATAATTACCGCGACATTATGACGTGGATTCCTACGGGAGAGTATTTGTCGAGCAGTCTGGCGATCGCGACGGACGCGTCACATCTCCAAAATTTATTTCCCGCGGGCTTCGGTTTTGATCTGCATCCCGGTCATCCATTGTGGGATTCCTAACCTAACGCCTAACCTACCGAACCACTATCTAACATTGTGAATAGTGGGAAAACGTTGTTATTTAAATGAAGATCTAAGTACCTAAAAGTTACAGTGGTTAAATTAAGATTCGTGGTGTTAAAGTGATGTCATTGTATCTTTATCCAACAATGTATTGGTGTTGTTTTAACCATAATTAAACATACGAATATTTGTATATGATTTTAACACCAAGTCGTAAATACAACTGGTGTTGTTTTAAATAAATGCAGTATGTAAAACTTGTTATCTTCAATTTGACTGCATATAAATGTTGTTTCAACTTCATATAAAATAATAGACCAATATCATTTTGTTTTTACTATTTTAACAATATGTATTGTTGAACTAAAATGTTAATTCAGTTACACACTAGTGTTACCTAAACTATCCTAAACACATAATTTAAAATTTGGTTGTTCAACAATGTATGTAAAAGTTAAATTAACAACTGATTTCTATGTGTGTGTGAGTATATATAATGTTAGGAGTGTCTTATCGGAGTAATAACTGTTTAGTGAAGAAGTTATGGTTAAATAAAGTGGTTAGTAAACGTTGATTCCGGATTCACAGCTACGTCGTGTGTCGTTTCGTGCGAGTGCTTGGTTATTACCTATATAGTTACAACTGGTAACCCTATTGGTTTAATGTGGGTTTCCACTATATACGTGTACGTGTACGTAAATATATTGACCGGATCTGTTTGCCACGAACGGTCTCACAAACGTTTCTCATCGGTATAGATGGTTTAGATCGGTTAGGATTGGTAACATATTAGTTACCTCATATATTCTTATGTTATCAATATAGAGCCGTGTACACGTGAAAAGTTGAACTGGATCCAACTTCATGGTATCATGGTTAACTTGTGGTAAGAACGTATAACACTCTGGTATAACCAAAGCTTACCATGAATACCAACTAATCACAGAAAAGTATTTTCATGCACGTACACGTACACGTATAATGTAGTGGAAACCCACCTTTAAAAGTTGAGCTGTAGTCAATTCTTGGTATGCTAGGTTTTGACTTGATTATTACATGATACCAAAAAAGTAACGTCCAATCACAATACGATTTGATCGACATGACACGACACACGACGTAGCTGTGAATGCGCCTTTACTGTGTCGCCAAAACGTAATAGGTACCATAAACACGTTTACTGAACTTTATGATAATAGTGATTTGTTTGGAAAGTGATTACTGATATGTGGTGTCATGGATATGTGACTTTAATATAATTTTATAATTTATAGGATTTACTATTTACAACTTCATCGAGCAATTATTATAAGTTTCAATGCATTATCAGTGATAATATTATAATAATATTATAATATATATTTTACCAATGGTGTCAAAATTAAAATTTATTCAGAGTTTAATTTTTATGCAATTTCACTGTCCCCCTAGACATTTAAGTATTTAACTAAATGCCTATTTCAAGTCAGACAAATAATAAAAATGAAACATTTTATATTATTTTAAACATTGAACTATCTTATTATCTATTAATTATTTATTATTATTTTATATAAAAAAAAAATTGTATTATTTATGATTATATAAAACACGTAGATATATGAAATATTTTTAATTTCGTGTCCATCGGTACGAGTATAACAAAAAATGAATAAAAAGGTTATATATTATAATAACAAATTGTTGTTAATTTTTGATCATTACTTGTTGTTACATGTTATTGTTTGGTGGCATTTGCTGGAACATTAAAAATTTTTTTTAAAACAAAAACACCGAACGATTTGACATTGCAGCAATCCTTAACTATAAAAGTTGAACATTTTATACATTTTTAACTACAAAATAATTATTTAATTTTGTTAAAATATGAACTTAAAATACTTATAAAAAAAATTGTGCCAATAAATTTTTAATATTTTTAACTGCTATTGTAAAAATCAGATAAGGAGCTTTGCATTAAATTAAAACTAAAAAAATTGAAAACTGACAATGTCCGTAAACAGCTCAAAAAGAGTCAAATATTTTCAAAATTTTATGGAGTATAGAAAATGCTAATGTAAAAATTCAGTAAAATTAAATGTTCGTATATATGTATGTATGTATGTGTATGTGTATATGTATGTATGTATGTGTATGTGTGTTTGTGTATATGTGTACCTATGTATCTATGTATGTATGTATGTATGTATATGTTTGTGTTGTAAATAATATTATATAAGTTCAGAATGAAAACTGATGAGTACTGCATGGTGTTTAATAGTATATTATAGTTTGTATGTGTATGGTTATATCATATTTATATGTATAAATATACCTATGCGTTTTATTGATATGTAAGTATATATTATATAAATTGTATGATATGTTCAGGGGTAACTAACTGGTATAGTTTACATGTATATGTTACTGTGAATGTCCGCATAAATTATTCATATACATTATTTAATTTCCTATAAATATTAGAATAATCTACGTCTCACATTGCGTAGGTGCTGGTGCGAGGTGTTTGGCGAATGTTGATTGAGACGGCTGTGGTGTAACCTTATATAGCATTATTACCAATAAATAAAAAAACTTTGTATTATGATCGGGGGACGAGCAGTTAAATATAATATAATATTCAGGGAGAATCGTAGGATCCTATAGATATAAATACCATAGGTTAGGGGCAGATATGTAGATATCAGAATCTTAAATAATATATTTAAATTACTAGGATTCCATTTCAGTTATAATTATGGTTTATTGTCTACTAAGCACTGACAAATAATAATAATACTCGCAAATATAATATACCTAAGCTATGTTCTATTATAATATGTTACATTGGTGGAAAATCATAAAAATATAGTGGTCTTGACCGACGTGTTATAGATTTGTGTATTTCGAGACAGGTATAATGATGAAAATCAGTGAAGATTGTAATGAGAGTATAGGTATATTATATTATATAGCTGACGAGTGAGGCTCTATGAATACAGTTTTTATGATGTTTAAATAAAAATAATAACTTTTAGCAAAAGTATCTATGAAAATACCGATTTTTACAGGTAATGTATTAGTTATATATACCTATTTTTACAGTGAGAATATGATAATTGAACACATTTTTATTGAATTTATGAAATATTTACATGTTTTAACATAATATAATGTATGAGTCATAAAACTTGAAATATATCTAATGCGACATGATTGATGGAATGATTTGCAGACTATAGTTATATGTAATTATTAAGATTTTCGATATTTTAGACATGTCCTTGACATAGAAATTATATTTGTATAAGATTTTATCGACATTAATATACCTAATATAATAATTTGGTAGAAATTAAGGTATTTTTATCAATTTTCACTAGAAAAAAAAAATATATATATATTTCCAAGCTTGTGAAGGTAATATACAAGCGATTTCATGATTATTTTACAAAGTAAGCATATCGAATACCTAATACATGAAAAGTATCAGTGATAAGCATCCATGTAGTATAGATATAACTGTATAAATAATAATAAACTCCTATTATTTTGTATGAAATAAATGCTGGGCCATCTGTGTAAGATATGCGTTAAAAATAATTGAAATATATATGGTTTACTATATGATATCATAAGTGAAAGATTATCACAGCTTGATGTAGGTACATTTTATTTTGTTTTTGCTAATATGTGATGAAAATAACTATATAATATTATCTTTCTTATTATCGAATACCATGGAATTAAAATATGATTTTGTAGGTATTATATTGCATTTAATTGTAGTATTAGTATGCACAGCGACATTGTGATATATTTCATGTATCTACTGTAAATATATAATAATTTATATCATTCCATCAATCATGTCGCATTAGATATATTTCAAGTTTTATGACTCATACATTATATTATGTTAAAACATGTAAACATTTCATAAATTCAATAAAAATGTGTTCAATTATCATATTCTCACTGTAAAAATAGGTATATATAACTAATACATTACCTGTAAAAATCGGTATTTTCATAGATACTTTTGCTAAAAGTTATTATTTTTATTTAAACATCATAAAAACTGTATTCATAGAGCCTCACTCGTCAGCTGGTTGGAGTGGGAGTCGGTAAGTTTTGGCGGGAATTATTCATACTTCAAATATAATGCTCGGTGTATAGGCGCACGGCGCACAGTGATCTGAAACGTTATTTTAGGCGCTGAAAAGTCCTATTTCAAAATGTGTGTTTGAGTATTGTTAAACAAAAAATGTCGCAGGTATAGTAATATATCGCCGTAGTCGCCACTCGTCGATGTGGCTTGCAGTTTCACTGGTTTTCGTACGGTCGTCAGTAGGATTAGATTAGATTACAGTACCATATCGAAAATAAAGTTCAGTCTACATATTAGTGTGTTATCAGCTGCAGTCACAGTAACTCTAGATATAATCTGTACACCATGGCATTCTAGTGTATAATAAACCAAAAATAACAGGTAAGTTACTCAAGTTCAATTCTTTTTTATAAAAAAAAGAAAGAGAAAATGAAAACATAATTATTTGGAAGTGTGTAGAGTATAATACAAAAAAAAATTGGTCGTCGATTACATTCATCTGGAGAAAATATACTGATTATACTTAAACCCATATGTGAGGACTATGAAAATCGATTCACTTTCATATTTTTGACATCACGATGTTTTTGACAAATTGTGAATGCGTGTTGCTGAAGCAAAGATTGCCGCCACTGTCGTAAACTATTACTACTCTTACTTGTATAGAATGTCGTTATGTTTGGATACTTTTGCAACGATGAATTTAAAGAAATCGTCATACCAAGAGACACTTTATAAGCACCATTGATCTGGCTAGCAGCAATGAAACTATGACTGTCGTGCGCACCAATATTATTCTTATATTTTTAATTACAAAATTAGTGTGTATATATATTTAAAAAGTACATACAACTAAATTAAACAGGTTTCCCAATTTATTTATGATTAAACTCTTGTATCAAATAGAATGGAATATGTTGAATGCCTATATAGACATTTTTCTCGAAGTTTTCTAATGTAATTTCATGTGTCCGTCAGAGATCACATAATATTGCACCGCTCTTATTTAACTCGTTCAATATAATGATATTCAATTTTTCGACTCGCGTGGTATACTATTATTTGCCGACCACGTAAAATTATTACGTGTTATTAAAACCTTCATAATAATGCGCTATATGACTACAAAATGTGTATAAAAAAAGATGGGTAAGTGGACATCGCTCTGCTGTACAGTAGTTGACAATTGGGTCACTGTAATTGATGGAGTTAAATATGAATTCAATGATATAATATTATTGTATACGAAATACGATTCTGAGCGGTGACGGTTTGTCAGTGTGGGTATCTTATATTTTATTTATACTGTTAAATGTTATTCATTATTATTAATACGGTAGCCGGTTGACTAAATATTATAAAATTACATGTTGTTACCAAGTATATTTGATGGTATTTTTGTAAAAAAAAGTAATTAATATATAACCTATTTCTGTGAAGCCTTGTCTTAAATTTTCAATCCTTAAGTATAAAAGTTGAACATTTTATACATTTTTAACTACAAAATAATTATTAAATTTTAAATTTGTTAAAATTTGAATTTTAAATACTTATAAAAAACATTGTGCCAATGTATTTTTAATATTTATCAACTGCTATTGTAAAAATATATCAGGAGCCTTGCATTACATTTTCACGCTTTATTACCTAACAAAAAAAATACAATTGATATTTATAGAAAAAAAAAACTAAAAAAATTGAAAACTGACAATGTTCGTAAACAGCTCAAAAAGAGTCAAAATATTTTCAAAATTGTATGGTGTATAGAAAATGAAAATGTAAAAATTCAGTAAAATTTCCACGTATCTACAGTTATTCGTTTTTGAATAACAACAAAATAGCAAAATCGTTACATGAGAAATCGAGTGAATATCCAATTTTGTAATAATATGAATTTCAAACGCTCATAAAAATTAAATTTGACTTTTTTGTAGACATTATTTTATTTGAAGAAATTTTATTTTAAGTGCCAAAAATAACGACAATTTTTTATAAAATCGAAATTTTTAAATAACTTCTCATATCAAATATTAATTTTGGCGCAAATGATATGTTATTTTTGTACCTTTGGCGCTGAAGTCATAGGTATAGCCTTCGTAAGACTGAGACCACACATGCGGGTGTGGCGTCCTCTTATATATTATTATTATTAAATGATACCTACAATTAATATCTACAATTATACGTGAACTCGCGTTGATTAGTTAAATTTTATTGTTTACGATTTTCAGGCCAGCCAAGGGAGTCTTCACACGAGGAAAATCGCGGATCTCGAGTTTTCTGGTGGTGGTCGGCCTTATTGATCGAGTGTAACCGGTTTGTGTGCGTACGCCACGTAAGAATATTATTCGCAGTGTTGGGATTAGATAAATACATTTTTATCTAAATAAAAAAAAAGTTTACTTTTTAATACCTACTATAAAGTCTAACTTTTGAGAGTACAGCTTAGATACTACTTAGACACTATTTCAATATTAAATAAACACCGGCCAGGGCCAGATCTAAACTTTTTAACACCTGTGGAAAATGAAAAAAATACGCCCATTTCAGGGGGATGACAAAAATTAGTATTTTTATATGAAAAATCAAGAACACACACACAGTATTGTAAGGACCAACCATTTACAAAGACTTTCACAATATACTTGATAAATGTACCACGAATAATTTAAGCGATTTTAACTTAATAATTAAACATTTTCAATTTTAAGCTAATCAAGTAATAGTTTTAGAAGAACTTCTTAATGGTGTAATTTCAAAATCTACACTTATGTAGTGCGTGTATACAATAATTTAAAAAAGTTGGCGTTATATCTCAATTTACATTTTGATTTACTTAAACAACCTCCTCAGCTAGAATGACATATTTAAAATTACCTTTAACTATTTTCCCATCGACACCTGGAACACGTCGGCCAATAAATTATTGTTGTCGATATTATACATATATAAATAATCAGGGCTATGATTTGTATGCGATAAAAAATTGTACACGAAATACTTTTAAATTTTGGCGCAAGCGGGGGCAAATGCCTCCAGTTAAACACTTTTCTGAGTGATTAAAGTTTTCACTTTCGGCATTCGAAAAAATTAACTATAAAATCAATCGTTTTAATAAGTATAATAACGCACCTCACGAGTATAAACCGCGACTGTGACCTACGAATTATGACGATAGGTACTTACGATAACATATATAGACAAGAATATTATGTGATATTCAGATAGAGTTATATAATATTATTGTATACGAAATACTATTCTGAGTGGTGAGGGTTTGTCAGTGTGGATATCTTATATTATATTTATACTGTTAAATATTATTCATTATTTTTAATACCATAGCCGGTTGAATAAATATTATAAAATTACAACAAAATAACTAAAATAAGTTATTCTTGGTTTTTCAATATATAATTTTATAAAAATTTGAACTTAAAATAACTATAATTAAAACTGTGTTTATGTATTTTTAGATTTTTGCTAACAGAATTAATTATTACGTGGAACATTGTTTTAAAGTTTAAATCCTTAGCGATAAAAGTTCTAGTCTACCAAAATAAGTAGAAAAATGCAATACAATATGTATCATATAGTGTAGCTCAACAATTTTGAATTTAACAATAGTTGTTGATTGCTCTGCAGCAACTGAGTGTGTACACGATTTTTTTGATACAATTAGAAGTACTATTTTTAGGTAAGTTTTTGTACTCAATATAACTTTTTGGTAGGTGGGTGGTATATATTTAATATAACTATACTTGAACTACTGAAAAATGTCAAACCGTCTCTGTGACATATGGGAAAAAGCATTCAAATATACAGGTTTTTTGCATTCCTTGTGCAAATTTAAATATAGTCACCAAAAAAACTAAATGGTCATTTACCCGCTTTCTTTTGTCGTTTTTTCAGTTGCGGCCCTATAGTTACTTTAAGGCCGTATGCGTTTACGATTTTCGAACTCAAAATATAATGTTTAATTTTTGAAAAACCTATCGCACGCTTACCGCGGTACACGCAGCTGTGAACGCCGAACAGCGGCCTACTGAAGTGTTATCGATTTTATAATAAACTAGTGCTTCGGTTAAGACAGATGAGACCCCTGGACCCCCCCTTCCCACCACCATATTAGCTAAAAGAGGATACCAGTTTTGTTAAAACAGTCGAATTATAAAAGTCGCACCTACAATAATCGTGATTTTGATGGTTGGAGGTGATTTGGTGATAAACTCCTGATGTCCGTGCCTATATTTGTTTAATATTTTCTTAGATAAATATGCATTTTTTTTGTTTTGTGAATAATAAATTCAGTAACGATGCGCAAAAGACTGTCGGGTAAAGTTTATAAAACATTGACCCCTGGACACCATCACTAATTTATTTTATCTTTACTGTTAAAATTAATATATCTTTAAAAACTAGAATCAAAATTATTATATTTAATGCCGTATAACTTTTTCAAACTTATAAAACAAAAAAAAATGTTATGAACTTATAACAAACAGGGACGGAGTAGGAAAACAATTCAGGCCAGGAAAATAAATTTCCTCCGGGCCATTAAATATTTTCATCTCTAGAAATTTTATTTTACTTATGTATGTAATGTATTTTGTATTTAAATGTATATAGGGAAATAATATTATAAAAATATTATGCATACAGGTTATGTATATTTTATTGATAAAACTATCTTTAAATCTAAAATCTAAAATAAGTACACACATCAAAATTTAATAATCTTAAAATGTTTTTACATAATATAATATTTTAATGATATTTAATATTATGCTATAATAAAATTAAAATAAGCACACCAACTTACAAAGGACTAATCAATTTAGCTTTAGACGTAACTTTTAACTTACCTTGTTTTATTTATAGTAATAATTTGTTTAATAATTTGGTATTTTCTCCAACGGAGTTAATTATTTCGTCATTGTTTAAGTTCGATTAGTATTTTTTTTCTCGATGGTCATGAACATGAAAGTGGTCATTGTTCATCGTACTCCTTAGTCGGTATTTGTATATACTTTATATACTTGTTTTTTATTTCGTATTTTTTTCATATGAGTAGTTTATTACTTTATTATAGTCTATCATTTCAATTCTTAATAGTTAAATCATCAGGCGTAATGAAAAAATAATTGCTGAAATGTCAATTTTTTTATATTTACATATAATATTAAACCGGAAATAAATAATTAATCGTAAAATAAAAACGGCAAAGATTACTGAAAAGTAAAATAAAACAAAAATTTGAATAACGCGTCTCAGAACACAGTGATAACTCTACTCAACTTTCCAATGTCCACCGCACAAAAACGCCTCTTATTTAATTTCATGGGTAGAACACAATTGTGAAGAATTTTGGAATAAAAATCCCTCGGGGAAAAAACGCCGACGCTAGGAAAAATAATGTGTAGACTACAATATTACTCACATGAAAATGATTTATCAAATATTTTTTAAAATGTAAGAATTTACCACAATATTATTATTTAATCACAAATAATTTATACTTATCATAGTAAAGGTATACTACTTATAATTAAAAAAATGTATGTATAATAAATAATTTTCAAACATTAACAATAATATTATTTTGTTTTATATAATCTATCACGATTTGGAACAATATTTAATATATGTTTATGACTATTTAAAGAATGGGTACATTCATTATAACTAGGGATGGGAATGTAATGCCCTATAAAACGCTAAAAAATACCGTTTAAAAATGCTTTAATGCCCTAAAAATTCTAAATAATACACTAAACAAATGTCGGTTAATTTTTTTTTTTTAACAAATTGTAAAATATGATTGATAAAAAAAGTGATTAAAATAATTTTTTATGTTCAAAACTTCAGGATTTTTTAGACTAAACTTTAACTTGGATTTCTTTTAATCTGAAAAAACAAATATTTTATTTATTAACCTTATATTTTTTAAACTATTTTAGTAGATTAAAAAATATATAAAATTACACGTTTGAATTTTGGACACAAATACAATATTATTTGACGTAACGATCATTCAAAATATTTTTATTTTTTGTTTATTTATAATCTTTTAAATATTTTACCTATAAATAAAACTTGTAAAAAAACTCTAAATAATAATAATTATTAATTATATATATGATAAAATATAATTAATAAAATCTTAAAATTACAATGTTCCTCATTAAGTCGGTATACTAGAAGTTATATGACATACATATTATACACCATTTTCTTGGAAGCATTTGAAAACGTTTAAAACAAGGTTTTTTCACAACTATTTTATATTATAACAAATAATCTAAAAAATGGACCTATTAACTTAATTTTTCATTTCAAGTTCAAGTTTGGACTAGTGAATTAAATATTTAAATAAAGAATAACAATGTTAATTATTTTGTTGTGATTTAAAAAAATCATTTGTGGGTACCTGTAACGTTTAATGTTTATTGTTATATTTTATACAATCTTTTCAACCTCAATATCTCAATATGTAATTCAACCTTCGTATTACTGATAGTAGAATAAATTACTTTAATAGCAATAATAATATAATAAAATATATAGTTACTTAGGCAGACAGACCTATAGTCTTCGCTTAGAATCATTTTTCGTATACAGTGGTTTTATATTACTTGAGTTCAAATTGAACACAATCATTCATATAGTGACCCAATGGGAGACGGGAGCTCGGTAAATTTACCTGATAAATTTTACTGATAATTTTTTTATGGTCTTAAAATTCGAGTAACCACTAATTTCAATTGTTTTCATATGCACAACAACGCTATAGTCACAACCATCATATCTCCACAATGCATGAACCGTCATCGCTGATTTACTTTAAATAATATTTTTAGTCCAATATAACTAATATAAGTTGGAGATGCTAAGCACCCCCTGGTAACAAGGCATACTTATAATTTATTATATATATAAATATAATGCTTGCAGTATAAGGAGTGGATGAGTGTTATATTGGTTAAATGGTTAGCTTAGTTATAAAAATGTTATTGAGTTCGTATTAAAATTACTAAATAAAAATATTATACAGTATTAAAAAATGTACGTACATTTACGCAAATTTACCTAAAATATACTCAACACCTACTGAATACTGCACATAGCTTTACCCACTTGTCCGCCTTTTCTTATTTTTCAATTTCGAGAATGTATACCTACTCATTTTATTTTATGAAATATTATGTTAGAATTCTGTTATTTGACAATTTATCGACCCCGTTACCAAAGATAAGCATAAAAAGCTGAAATATACCCGCTTAAATTTCATTATTTACCATTTGTAGGGTAGATTTTACACCCCGAGGATAGCCAAAAAGGATATTCTTATTTTATGGACAAAATACAAAATTTTAGCTATACTTTTATTTCACATCGCGGTGAGCCAGTAATATTATGTATCTTACAACTGAGAACAAATTACAAATAATCAGTGCTGAGACTTATCTAAAATAAAAATTTTCTAGATAATTATTTAGTTATCTTTTATCTTAATATAGTTGCAGTTTATCTAAATAATTATCTAAGATTAAAAAATTCATCCATCTAGATAAATAATAATGTTCACTGCTAACATTAATTTAAACATATAGCCGGTGTCAGGGCCGGAACTTGGGGAGGGGAGGGAAGTCAGTGATTTATCCCTGGGCGTAAAATTTTCGTGGGCGTATTTTTAAGGTTTTAAAAATGTCTTCATCATGTTATAATCATTATATTACAATTTTCAGTACATAATTACATTTTCGTTTCATTGTATTTTTTCCGAACCTAGGTACATATTAAGTTTTGATTATAACAAATATTAAAAATGTTTAATATTGTTATGTTGTAAATTAAATATTGTTCATTTACATTATTATCAATATTATTTATTCTAGACCTGGAACTTAGTAATATTGACCACAGATTTTAGCTTTAAATACACCATTAAGAAGTGCTTCTAAAACTATTACTTGATTAGATTAAAATTAAAAATGTTTCATTTTCATTAAATTATTCGTGGTAAATAATAAATTTATCAAGTAAATTGCGAAAGTCTTTATAAATGGTTGGTCCTCACAATACTGTGTGAGTGTGCTTGATTTTTCGTATAAAAAATACTAATTTTGGTCATCTCCCTGAAATGGGCGTATTATTTTCATTTTCCACAGGTGTTAAAAAACTTAGATCCGGCCCTGGCCGGTGTTTATTTAATATCGAAGTCCGAACTCCTAAGTAGTATCTAAGTTGTACTATCAAAAGTTAGACTTTATAGTAGGTATTAAAAAGAAAAGATCTTTTTTTTATCTAGATAACAATGTATTTATCTAATCCTAACACTGCAAATAATATTCTTACGTGGAGTACGCACACAAACACAATACAATACATTAATAATAATTATTAAATAACATACGACCGGTCCGGTTACAGACGATCGATAAGGCCGATCACCACCAGAAAACCCGTGATTTATAAAATTGATAAATATAAATAATATAAATTTTACACATTCATATAAAATTTACACTGACGCCTACTTTATTGTGCCACAGTGGCCCGGACATTGAATAATTCACACCGGCAACAATAAAACTCGTTTAAATACGACGTACGATTAATACATTTATATATTATATTTATTATTTATCATAATATTATTTCGTTTGCTCACTGTCGGTGGTTCAATCATACGGGTTTAGACAATGGGTAATACATTTTCAACGGTTATCGTCTTAGGTTCCGCGATTTTCCTCGTGTGAAGACTCCCTTGGCTGGCCTGAAAATCGTAAACAATAAAATTTAACTAATCAACGCGAGTTCACGTATAATTGTAGATATTAATTGTAGGTATCATTTAATAATAATAATACATAAGAGGACGCCACACCCGCATGCGTGGTCTCAGTCTTACAAAGACTATATGATATAAGCGCCAAAGGTACAAAATTTACATATCATTTGCGCCAAAATTAATATTTGATATAAGAAGTTATTTAAGAATTTCGATTTTATAAAAAATTGTCACTATTTTTGGCGCTTATTTCTTCCACAGCTTTACACAATAAAATACCATGGATCAAGAGTTAAATATATATGTAATTATTTTAGATTCTGGGTAGAACGATGAATGTAATGATGATGTGTGTTTTTTTTTATTTTTTTTTAAATTTTTTTTATTACTGTCATCACATTTTAGGACAGTAATAGTGCTTCAACAGTATCTTTTCTAAAAGGAACTACAACATATTTTGAGCTATTTCAGTTTAGTATTCCGTCTATAAATTACAGAATATAATATATAAAATCAATCAATACAAAAACATGGTATTTATTGTTATAATAGGAATTTAATTATTATTTTTGGTCAATAAAAATTAAGGTACTCGTTAATGTAAACATAATGAAAAAAATAATACTTAATAATAATTTTAATATTTTCATAACTTGTTATGATTAGAATAACAACAAAAAAACAAAATTTTAGGGAAACTTTCCAGCAATTATCCATGTGGTATCTGTTGGGTAACGCTAATAGGCTGGACTACCCCAAACTAGTTTTCTTAAATAAATATATCAGAATAAGTGATTTCAATTCGGAAATTCATGTACACGATAAAATACCATGGATTAAGAGTTAAATATATATATATATATTACTATTTTAGATTCTGAGTGGAACGATGAATGTATTGATGATATATGTTTTTTTAAATTTTTTTTTTGACTGTCATCACCTTTTAGGACAGTAAAAGTGCTTGGATATTCTTCAACCGTATCTTTTCTGATAGGAAAGAAATCTTATTGGTACTTTGGGGGGTGAAAAGTAAAAGTTTTCCAGTAGTTTTCAAAAACGCCGTGAAAAACAAAAGAAAAATTAAGGAAAAACGGGAATTTGTACGCAAAATCTGTTTTCGAAAAAATCGATTTTAGTTTATGGTGCAACTCTTAAACAAATGAACGTATAAACATTAAAAATTTTCACTGGTTGTATATATTTTATATACACGGTAAAATTTAAAAATATTTTGATTTGTTTTGAAATGTTTAGGAACATTGTCAGTTTCCAATTTTATTAATTTTTTTTTCTATAAAACTTTTTTTGTTGTGTTAAAAAGCTTAAAATATAATACAAGGCTGCTACTATAATATTACAATGATATTTGAAAAAAATTCAAAATCCTTAGTCACAGTTTTTATTTATAACTATTTAATGTTCAAATCTTAAAAAAATACGGAAAAATCATGAAAATCAGCAAATTATTTTGAGTTGAGAATTCATAAGAAAAATTTTCTTTTTAAATCTAAGATTTTCCTCATAAGTTTGTCTGCCTTTACCAAATAAAATATTGTTTTCAAAAAAGTCAAATTGAATATTTATGAGCGTTTGAAATTCATATTTTTACAACATTTGATATTCACTCGATTTCTCATGTTACAATTTTCTTATTTTATTGTAATTAAAAAAACCAATGAGAGTAGTATAAATATGTATGTTCAACATCACAACCGCCAACCGATCCGACACGTGACCGACATATATTTTACGCTTCCCCTTCAAATACATTACCTCCCCATTTATTTACACTTTAAAAAAAATATAATATATTATATTATAATATTCTGATGTACATTTGTATCGACTATATTGAATACTTGTTCGACTTATATTTTACCCCTTCCCCTTCAAATACATTACCTACCATTTTGTTTACACTTGAAAAAATATATATATATATAATATACTGATTTATATCGACTATATTAATATCATACCTATACTTAAATACATTCATACATACATACCCACATACACATACATACATACATACATATATACGAACATACGTTATGCTCATAATATAATATAAGGTACCTACAACATCACACATACCTATATACAAATATTATACTATAATATTATATACTTATTACTTACATATCAATTAAACGCATAGGTATATTTATTCATATAAATATGATATAACCATACACATACAAACTATAATATAGTATTACACACCATACAGTACTCATCAGTTTTCATTCTGAACTTATATAATAATATTTACAACACACACAAGCTCAACATATATATTATATACCTTATCATACATAGGTACACGCATAGATACATACATTCATATCACATCACATCACACACACACACACACACACGATTCCAGTATTCCATATAGTATACAAACAAGCCGCCCAGTCCTTCGTTATACATGAGAATAAATCTCAAACACACACACACACACACAGACATAAACTTGTAAAAATATTTATTTTCAAAATATACACGTCGGAATATAGGTACATTCGCTTGCATTCACACATTCCTCTCCCCGACAACATACAGAAATATTAATTATAATATATATATATGTATATATGGTCAATCGTTTAATCGTTTACAGATTATGATGAGTTTCATTCACACATTTCTCTAGCACAACACACATACACTCATATACCCATAGGATAGTTCATACATATTTAGATACTTACATAGTCGCATATTATATACATACATACACACATTCATCAGGTATCACAAACACCCAAACGTATTATAAAATTAAAGTATATGCAGTATTCATATATATTTAGTTTATGTACATATATTCATACATACAACATCACAAACACACACACTCACACACACAACCAAACATATTATACAGCTTAGGTACATATCAATATATTAAGACACAAAAGTCATACTGTAAGTAAAAAAACATAGTCGCAATTACGTAGATGCATTAAAACATTCCAATCCATCCACCCTATTAATATTAAAACACACACACATAATTGCAAGGGTTATGACCAACACACACCATGGATTAGTAAAGCGGTTCACTATACACCTCATATCTCAATACACACTACGACTATGTATGACTACGATACAGTCACATATTATAATAGAACATAGCTTAGGTATATTATATTTGCGAGTATTATTATTATTTGTCAGTGCTTAGTAGACAATAAACCATAATTATAACTGAAATGGAATCCTAGTAATTTAAATATATTATTTAAGATTCTGATATCTACATAACTGCCCCTAACCTATGGTATTTATATCTATAGGATCCTACGATTCTCCCTGAATATTATATTATTTTTAACTGCTCGTCCCCCGATCATGATACTAAGTTTTTTTATTTATTGGTAATAATGCTATATAAGGTTACACCACAGCCGTCTCAATCAATATTCGCCAAACACTAAAACCTTAACTATTGTTAATCAACAATTGATATATTTTAAGAACGAATGAGAAAAACATACATGTAAAAGCCATATCACTTGTGTAATATTAATTTTTTTACTTTATGTATCACACCTACCATATTATTATTACACATATACCCCTCTTGATCACTAATCCTTAATCATTACCTATCACTTATTCTTGATCCCTTGATCCTCTGATCTCGTGTTCTATATTTTTCATACCTGTGCATAAGAAAACACATACACGAACGCGCATACAACAACTTACATATTATTATCAATAACCTGACCGACATATATATATATATATATATTAATTCATGCATGTACACGGGAAAAACACACACCATTACCAGTTACAGTCACCACCAACGAAACCCTCCCGACTCGAGCAAAACATATTTTTTCACGCTTACATATGAGAAAACGCATGTGTGCTTGCACATCAACAACTTACATATCACTCAAGTGACCGATGCGTATATTTTATCAGCACATACGTACAACAGTCATATCACTTGTATAATATTTTTATTTTACCGTGTGCATACACACAGGCATATAACACCGCCATATATTATTGTATAAGTTATAATATCGGAAAATTAAGAACTATTAACAATATCTCTCATTTCAGCAGATACTTTATGCGGTTTATGACCTAAATTTAGAAATATACAATAATTAACGTCACATCTGTAGTACCTATCATACCAACATCTTTATCAATTTAACAATTAAAAATTTTCATATTATTAGTCATTTTCCATACAGGCTCATGCTACAATGTGCATACATGTGGGAACATTCTTGTTATTGTATGTTTATATACACAATACTATCAGGCTAACCTATCCTGAATAATATTGCAGATACTTATATTTTTAATCAATTATACATACATTGAAATATTGTATGAAATTACATTCGACTAAAATCATAGCTTATATATACATACATGGATTATAGGTATATACGAGAAAAAATAAATCTCTTTAAATGTTATTATTGTTATTATTATTCGTCAAGTGTAGTGAGAATTATATATATATTAATAAGTAAAAAAAAAATAATACTAAAAACTATTATCGACCCATCACTTAGTTCTATAGTTACCTACATGAATACGCGATACCTAGTATGATATTATGAAAACCCACATTAAATCATATATACATATTCGATATTACAAACGCCTAAACATATTTTATAGTTAACATAACTATATATACATATAAACATTCATATATATATAGGTACACATCAATAAGTCATCTACATATAGGCATACACATATATTACTCTCATAGTAAGCACACACTTGTATACCTATATCCTTACATATTTGATATTCTTATATATTTAAACAGTATTCATGCACGCATACATATATACATACATACATATAGACTCGATTATTTCAAATAATAATTCACATAAAATATTTTCGGTATATAATTTATTCAATACCTGGATTCTTTAACATATATTAATTATTATATATTTACATTAGATAAGTACATGAGATATATCACAACGTCGCCGTGCACACTGATACTACGATATCCAATATACAACAATTAAATGCAATATAGTACCTCATCATATATTATAATTTACTCATTTTTTCGTTAAATACGTAGGTAGAATTTATGCAGGAACCTAAAAATATACTTAACAATGTGAATATACATTAAAATGTACTGATTTTGATAAAAAAAAAAAAAAAAAACATAGCTGTCTGTGTGTAAATACAGAAATCTTGCTAAAATAAGTAAAAATATCAAAATTGCAATAAAGCATATTATGGAAACGTCACAATATTTTAGTAAAAAATGGGCAAAAATATCATAATTTCATTAAATAATATGTAATCATACCCATGTCTAATTTATAACCATCAAAGGCATATATACAGTTTAGTTATTAAATGTATCTAAATGTAGTAGTAATTGACGAGGGATGGCGGGGGTGAAAATACTTTCTAGGGTGGATGGATTCAAATGTTTAAATGCATCTACGTAATTGCGACTATGTTTTTTGTAAGTATGACTTTTGTGTCTTAATATATTGATATGTACCTAATCTGTATAATATGTTTGATTGTGTGTGTGTTTGTGATGTTGTATGTGTTAATATATGTACATAAACTAAATATATATGAATACTGCATATACTTTAATTTTATAATACGTTTGGGTGGTTGTGATACCTGATGAATGTGTGTATGTATGTATATAATATGCGACTATGTAAGTATCTAAATATGTATGAACTATCCTATGGGTATATGAGTGTATGTGTGTTGTGCTAGAGAAATGTGTGAATGAAACTCATCATAATCTGTAAACGATTAAACGATTGACCATATATACATATATATATATTATAATTAATATTTCTGTATGTTGTCGGGGAGAGGAATGTGTGAATGCAAGCGAATGTACCTATATTCTGACGTGTA